>NC_092108.1:10496190-10518690 GCF_045679555.1 Salvelinus alpinus
GAGGGTTGATACTACTACTACTACTACTGTAGATGGTTGATACTAATACTACTATTACTGTAGAGGGTTCATACTACTATTACTACTACTGTAGAGTGTTGATACTAATACTACTACTACTGTAGAGTGTTGATACTAACACTACTACTACTGTAGAGGGTTGATACTACTACTAATCCTATCGAGGGTTCAAACTACTACTACTACTACTGTAGAGGGTTGATACTACTACTAATCCTATCGAGGGTTCATACTACTACTACTACTACTGTAGAGTGTTGATACTAATACTACTACTACTGTAGAGGGTTGATACTACTGCTACCGTAGAGGGTTGATACTACTACTACTACTATTGTTGAGGGTTGATACTACTACTACTACTACTGTAGAGGGTTGATACTACTACTACCGTAGAGGGTTGATACTACTACTACTACTATTGTTGAGGGTTGATACTACTACTACTACTACTGTAGAGGGTTGATACTACTACTACCGTAGAGGGTTGATACTACTACTACTATTATTGTTGAGGGTTGATACTACTACTACTACTACTGTAGAGGGTTGATACTACTACCACTGTAGAGGGTTCATACTACTACTACTACTGTAGAGGGTTGATACTACTACAACTGTCAAGGGTTGATACATATTCTTTACTGTAGAGGGTTGACACTTCTACTATTGTAGAGGGTTGATACTACTACTACTGTAGAGGGTTGATACTACTACTACTACTGTAGAGGGTTGATACTACTACTACTACTGTAGAGGGCATGATACTACTACTACTACTGTAGAGGGTTGATACTACTACTACTGTATGGTGTTGATACTACTACTACTGTAGAGGGTTGATACTACTACTACTACTGTGGAAGGTTGATTATACTACTAGTACTGCTGTTGAGGGTTGAAACTACTACTACTATTACTACTGCAGTGGGTTGATACTACTACTAATCCTGTCGAGGGTTCATACTTCTACTACTACTACTGTAGAGGGTTGATACTACTACTACCGTAGAGGGTTGATACTACTACTACTACTATTGTCGAGGGTTGATACTACTACTACTACTACTGTAGTGGGTTGATACTACTACCACTGTAGAGGGTTCATACTACTACTACCAATGTAGAGGGTTTATACTATTACTACAACTGTCAAGGGTTGATACATATTCTCTACTGTAGAGGGTTGACACGTCTACTATTGTAGAGGGTTGATACTACTTCTGCCGTAGAGGGTTTATACTACTACTACTATTGTCGAGTGTTGATACTACTACTACTGTAGATGGTTGATACTACTACTACAACTGTAGAGGGTTGATACAACTACTACTGTAGAGGGTTGATACTACTACTACTACTGTAGAGGGTTAATACTACTTCTAAAGTAGAGGGTTGATACTACTACTACTGTAGAGGGTTGATACTACTACTAGAACTGTAGAGGGTTGATACTACTACTACTACTGTAGAGGGTTGATACTACTACTACTGTAGAGGGTTGATACTACTACTACAACTGTAGAGGGTTGATACTACTACTACTGTAGAGGGTTGATACTACTACTACTACTACTGAAGAGGGTTGATACTACTACTACTGAAGAGGGTTGATACTACTACTACTGTAGAGGGTTGATACTACTACTACAACTGTAGAGGGATGATACTACTACTACTGTAGAGGGTTGATACTACTACTACTACTGTAGAGGGTTGATACTACTACTACTGTAGAGGGTTGATACTACTACTACTACTACTGTAGAGGGTTGATACTACTACTACTGAAGAGGGTTGATACTACTACTACTGAAGAGGGTTGATACTACTACTACTGTAGAGGGTTGATACTACTGCTACAACTGTAGAGGGTTGATACTACTACTACTACTACTGAAGAGGGTTGATACTACTACTACTGTAGAGGGTTCATACTACTACTACTACTACTACTACTGTAGAGGGTTGATACTACTACTACTACTACTGAAGAGGGTTGATACTACTACTACTGTAGAGGGTTCATACTACTACTACTACTACTACTGTAGAGGGTTCATACTACTACTACTACTACTACTGTAGAGGGTTGATACTACTACTAATGTACAGGGTTGATAATACTACTACTGTAGAGGGTTGATACTACTACTACTGTAGAGGATTGATACTACTACTACTGTACAGGGTTGATAATACTACAACTGTACAGGGTTGATACTACTACTACTACTGTAGAGGGTTGATACTACTACTACTGTAGAGGGTTGATACTACTACTACTGTACAGGGTTGGTAATACTACTACTGTAGAGGGTTGATAATACTACTACTGTAGAGGGTTGATACTACTACTACTGTAGAGGGTTGATACTACTACTACTGTAGAGGGTTGATACTACTACTACTGTAGAGGGTTGATACTACTACTACTGTAGAGGGTTGATACTACTACTACTGTAGAGGGTTGATACTACTACTACTGTAGAGGGTTGATACTACTACTACTGTAGAGGGTTGATACTACTACTACTACTACTGTAGAGGGTTGATACTAGTACTACTGTAGAGGGTTGATAATACTACTACTACTGTAGAGGGTTGATTCTACTACTACTTTAGATGGTTAAATTGGAACCATTTATTCTGATTAATGTAAACAAAGTGCCAGTGCTGTGTTGATTTCCATTTAGTTTATATGTTATTGGTGTTAAAGTAAACATCGCCAGAGGGGTCATTCCTTCCAACTTAAGAATACATCATTATTCCTGAGGCACTGCATCAACCAATCCCGACATTCCGACATTCCGACATGCATTCTAAAATCTACATGGTTAACTGATATGTTTATTATAATTTCTTAGAAGACGATAGGGCTCTAATTTCTATCAAAAATATATGCTCTAATTTCTAAGAAGACTCACGTTCTGACATATCTAAAACATATATATATTCAGGCCTCCCGGGTGGCGCAGTGGTCTAGGGCACTGCATCGCAGCGCTAGCTGCGCCACCAGAGACTCTGGGTTCGCGCCCAGGCTCTGTCGCAACCGGCCGCGACCGGGAGGTCCGTGGGGGGACGCACAATTGGCCTAGCGTCATCCGGGTTAGGGAGGGTTTGTTTACGGTGTTTCCTCTGACACATTGGTGCGGCTGGCTTCCGGGTTGGAGGCGCGCTGTGTTAAGAAGCAGTGCGGCTTGGTTGGGTTGTGTTTCGGAGAACGCATGGCTTTCGACCTTCGTCTCTCCCGAGCCCGTATGGGAGTTGTAGCGATGAGACAAGATAGTAATTACTAGCAATTGGATACACGAAAATTGGGGAGAAAAGAGAGTAAAAAATAAAATAAAAAATAAATTAAATAAAAAACATATATATTCAATTTACATATGGTGGAAAATCCACATCTGCTCTGCTTTGCTCTGTAAGAACATTGCTTTGTCAGTCAGTCAAGTCTTCATGGCGATGTGATGAATCCCTCCTGCGTTGCTCTTCACTGATATGTTTCCAAGAACATAGAGGCTTTCCCGGCTCGACCTTTCCTCTCTGACACCTCTCTTATCAGAAGGCTATTTATTTCCATGGACTTGTCCTCTCCTGAGGATGGCTCAATCGAACATTACAATATTGTTTCATCAAGAAGGAGTTTTTGTTTTAATTGCCTGTATGTTGATGATGGATGACAGGGATTTTGCATATTATACTGTATACAATACTGATTGACAGGAAATAGCAGAGAGGACTGAAATCTTCTGCTGTTGGAATCAAAACGTGATGTATCTGTGTATGTCATTAGGCCAACAGGGGTTAGAGGTCAAAGGGCAGACTATTACCTCGCTGACTGGGGAAACATAAAGGACCTTTTTCTGTTGTTCTCCTCCGTCAGGAGAAAGAGGTAGTGAGTAAGATAACAGCGCTTGCCTAAAATCACATCCAGCAGCATATTTGTGTTAGCCTGGTCCAAAATCTGTTGATGCTGTCTTGCCAACTTCTATGGCAATATCAGTCACAGGCGTACCTTGGAGCCTCTCTGGCTCCAACTCTGTTGTATTTGACCTTGAGAAATCAACCGATGAGAATTCTGATCAGTTCTGGAGCAGACTTAACCGGGTCTGAAGCATGTCTGATGCCTCCAGGTGTAAGTATTATTGCTTTAGTTTAATAATTAACATCTAATGAATGTATTTACTTTCATTTGTCACCCATGAAGGATGTTGTCTGATGACCTCTTTAGCAGTCTGTATTGTTCATTGGTGTTTTTGTTCTTCTCATTGACTTCAATGTGTATCTTTCAATTTTTTTGCACTATATAGGGAATTGGATGTAATTTGGTCCCCAGTCTGGATGAATCAGAGAGCATGCCTGGCTGAATTCCAATGCTTTTGTCTGTCTTATTAGAGCTAATGGGAGCTGTATCGTCAGTGTACATGTTAATGACATCTGAGGGTTGGTTGTTCACCGGGCACAGAGAAAAGAAGAGAAGAAAACATCAACAACAGTTCTCATAAATAATAATTATACATCATTTCAGCACCCAGAACCAAATCTGTGTTAAAGGGACATCAGCATGTGAAATAGGCATGTTTCTGCTGTATGTTTTGTAATAAAAATGAAAGCGGAAGATGGAGAAAGATAAGTGTTTCCGATGACATGGTCTGGATACACTTTGACATTATCTGGTACTTTCCTTTTTCCGGTTCAGAGATAAAATCCCCATAAACACCAGAAGATGTCAAAAAGTGTTTTCCGATGACATCATTTGTTGTGCATCTGTCCGACCACCAAACACAGAAATCCTCCATTTTGACATATGTTGACGTTGGGGTGCTGCTGGAGAAAATGTGTCACGAGAGACTATACATAACAGATAATATATCTCAGTGAATAAATAGTCCATCATGTAAGCAAAATACTTTATAAGGAGCCACATATACTTCTGAATGCTTATAGCCTGTATTATAATGCCTTATAAAGGCACAATGAATGCATTGAAATGTATTGCAAATAACTAATAGTATCCTCAAAGAAAGTGCACGTTGAGTGTTGTAACAGGACAAGTACAAGCACTACAACTTCCTTTTCAATAAGCTAGCTTCTGTTTTGTGCCTCCTGAACATGACCCTCCTGAGCGGAACTTCCTGTAAGTCACTCTGTACTAAAGTGCAGGTAGACCCGGTGAATTTTACCACTCCCCCCCCACTGAGACATCTCTGGGTCATTATGGTTTAGTAATGTGTGTTATTATAAAGTAACGTGTGTTACAAGATTCTCTGGTCTGATGAAACCAAGATTGAACTCTTTGGCCTGAATGCCAAGCGTCACGTTTGGAGGAAACCTGTCCCTACTGTGAAACTTGTGGGGATGTTTTTAAGAGGCAGGGAGACTAGTCAGGATCGAGGGAAAGATGAAAGGAGCAAAGTATAGTGATCCTAGCTGAAAACCTGCTTCAGAGCACTCAGGACCTCAGGCTGGGGGCGAAGGTTCAGCTTCCAACAGGACAACGACCCTAACCACACAGCCAAGACAACACAGGAGTGGCCCAGCCAGAGCCCGGACTTTAACCCGATCTAACATATCTGGAGAGACCTGATAATATCTGTGCAGCAATGCTCCCCATCCAGCCTGACAGCGCTTGAGGGGATCTGCAAAGAAGAATGGGAGAAACTCCCCAAATACACGTGTGCCAAACTTGTAGCGTCATACCCAAGAAGACTCGAGGCTGTAATCGCTGCTAAAGGTGCTTCAAGAAAGTACTGAGTAAAGGGTCTGAATACTTATGTAAATATTATATTTCATTCACTGCCTCCTGTGCCCATCGTCTGCTGTGCCCCCATCCTCCCCCTAGCCACAGTGAACACCTGTCTTTGAACTGGCTGGTAAGAGGAACACCTCCTGTCTTTGATCTGGCTGGTAAGAGGAACGCCTCCTGTCTTTGATCTGGCTGGTAAGAGTGATTGGGAAGATCAAGGACAATAATTATTCCAGAAAGCTATTTCAGCCTCGGCACGGTTTCCACCCTCAGCAGGAGGGCAGGACGGTTCACTGCACATATGTCTCAAATGGCACCTTATTCCCTTTTCCCATATGGGCCCTGTTCAAAAGTTGTGCGCTATTTAGAGAATGGGGTGCCATTTGGAACGCAGATTGGATAGGTTGGAGTCACAGCACGAAATGGCAAAGAAAACATTCAGTGACCACTTCAACCCGCTAGCCAAACAACACAGGATTCAACTTTGGGCGGTTAGTGACACATCTTGTCTTCATCCCAAATGGCACCCTATTCCCTATATAGTGCACTACTTTTGACCAGGGCCCATGGGGCTATGCTCAAAATAACTGCACTTTGTAGGGAATAGGGTGACATTTGGGATGCATCCCTTGTCTGTCCAGCTCTGGGTGATCATAGAGACAGATCGATGTCTCCTCCATTTCCACTTCAGCATAAATGCTCTCTGGTACTAAATGTAATTAAATCTGCTACAAGTGTTCCCATAAATACAGTGTGTTTTCTCAGCTTTTTCGTTACATAAAGGTTAATAATGATTATTTGCGACGTCACATAGTCTCAGCCTCAGTACTTTAGTACCAGTACAAAAATAAATTTGGAAAGACTGGGGAAGGCTACATGAATCAAATTAAATCTGAATGACAATCTTACTGCGATAGACTGGGGACAAGATGGCACCGACAGAGATGGTCACCTCGCTTCGAGTTCTTAGGAAACTATGCAGTATTTTGTTTTTCTATGTATTCTTTCTTACATTGTTACCCCAGGAAATCTTAAGTCTTATTACATACAGCCGGGAAGAAATATTGGATATCAGAGCAATGTCAACTCACCAACATTACGACCAGGAATACAACTTTCCCGAAGCGGATACTCTGTTTGGACCACCACCCAGGACAATGGATCTGATACCAGTAGGTACCAAGACAACGGCGCCGCAGAAGGGGCAGACGGATCAGCCTCTTGTTCAGCCTCTGTAGACGTGCACATCGCCCACCGCTCCCGAGTATACTACTCGCCAATGTCCAGTCTCTTGACAAAGTAGACTAAATTCGAGCAAGGGTTTGATGTCTGCCTTCCAGAGGGACATCAGAGATTGTAACATCCTCTGTTTCACGGAAACATGGCTCTCTCGGGATATGTTGTCGGAATCGGTTCAGCCACCGGGCTTCTCCATGCATCGCGCCGACAGAGATAAACACCTCTCTGGGAAGAGGAAGGATGGGGGTATATGCTTCATGATTAACGACTCATGGTGTAATCATAACAACATAAAGGAACTCAAGTCCTTCTGCTCACCCGACCTAGAATTCCTTACAATCAAATGCCGGCCATATTACCTCCCAAGAGAATTCTCGTCAGTTATCGTCACAGCTGTGTACACTCCCCCTTAAGCAGACACCACGACAGCCCTCATAGCTGAACAAGATGACTACCGCCCCGTAGTACTCACTTCTGTCATCATGAAGTGCTTTGAGAGACTAGTCAAGGATAATTTCACCTGCATCTTACCGGCCACCCTAGACCCACTCAGGAGGCTGAAGAAATGTGGCTTGTCACCCAAAACCCTGACAAACCTTTACAGATGCACAATCGAGAGCATCCTGTCGGGCTGTATCACAGCCTGGTACGCCAACTGCACCACCCGAGCCAAAAAGATCATCAAGGACAACAACCACCCGAGCCACTGCCTGTTCACACCTCTACCATCCAGAAGGCGAGGTCAGTACAGGTGCATCAAAGCTGGGACAGAGAGACTGAAAAACAGCATCCATCTCAAGGCCATCAGACTGCTAAACAGCCATCACTAACTCAGAGAGGCTGCTGCCTACATTGAGACCCAATCACTGGCCACTTTAAATAATGCCACTTTAAATAATGGTTACATATCTTACATTACTCATATCATATGTATATACTGTATTTTATACCGTCTAGTTGCATCTCGTCTATGCCGCACGGCCATCGCTCATCCATATCTTTATATGTACATATTCTCATTCACCCCTTTAGATTTGTTTGTACTAGATAGTTGTTGGGAATTGTTAGATTACTTGTTAGATATTACTGTACTGTAGTAACTAGAAGCACAAGCATTTCACTATACTCGCATTAACATCTGCTAACCATGTGTATGTGACCAGTTCAATTTGATTTGAAGGCTATGTGAATCAAATGAAATCTGGATGACCGTCTTACTGCGATAGACTAGGGAAGGCGACATGAATCAAATGAAATCTGAATCTGAATGACCATCTTACTGCGATAGACTGGGGAAGGCTACATGAATCAAATGGAATCTGAATCTGAATGACCATCTTACTGCGATAGACTGGGGAAGGCTACATGAATCAAATGAAATCTGAATGACCGTCTTACTGCGATAGACTGGGGAAGGCTACATGAAACAAATGGAATCTGAATGACCATCTTACTGCGATAGACTAGGGAAGGCTACATAAATCAAATGGAATCTGAATCTGAATGACCATCTTTGTGCGATAGACTAGGGAAGGCTACATGAATCAAATGAAATCTGAATCTGAATGACCATCTTTGTGCGATAGACTAGGGAAGGCTACATGAATCAAATGAAATCTGAATGACCGTCTTACTGCGATAGACTGGGGAAGGCTACATGAATCAAATGGAATCTGAATGACCATCTTACTGCGATAGACTGGGGAAGGCGACATGAATCAAATGGAATCTGAATCTGAATGACCATCTTACTGCGATATACTGGGGAAGGCTACATGAATCAAATGAAATCTGAATCTGAATGACCATCTTACTGCGATAGACTGGGGAAGGCTACATGAATCAAATGAAATCTGAATGACCGTCTTACTGCGATAGACTGGGGAAGGCTACATGAATCAAATGAAATCTGAATGACCGTCTTACTGCGATAGACTGGGGAAGGCTACATGAATCAAATGAAATCTGAATGACCGTCTTACTGCGATAGACTAGGGAAGGCGATATGAATCAAATGAAATCTGAATGACCGTCTTACTGCGATAGACTGGGGAAGGCTACATGAATCAAATTAAAAATCTGAATGACCATCTTACTGCGATAGACTGGGGAAGGCTACATGAATCAAATGAAATCTGAATGACCATCTTACTGCGATAAACCTAAAATCCTATCTAAATAGTCTCTGTTGTTTTCCTGAACTTGTTCTGACCTTTCTTGACATGTTTTAACAGCAACCCTTTTTCTCTGGTTGTTTTGGGGGCAGATTCATGTTATGTGTGAAAGGACAGAAGGAGAGGAGGAGAGGAGAGAAGGAGAGGAGGAGCAGAGGAGGAGAGGAGAGGAGAGGAGAGGAGGGGAGGGGAGAGGAGAGGAGAGGAGAGGAGAGGAGAGGAGAGGAGAGGAGAGGAGAAGAAAAGGTAGCAGAGGAGGGGAGTAGAGGAGGGGAGAGGATAGGAGGACAGGAGAGGAGGAGAGGAGGAGAGGAGGAGAAGAGAGGAGGAGGAGAGGAAAGGGGAACAGAGGAGGAGAGAGGAGAGGAGGAGGGGAGGAAGCAACGTTTAATTCACCACTGCTCTGCTCTAACTGTCTACCCGGCTGCTCTGATGGGGGATATCTGGAGACAGTCACGCACAGCTCAGAAACATCTGTGGCCTTTCCTTATGTAAAAGGCTTCTTTCTCTGTCTCTCTGGTTTAGTAACAGGTTGCTTGAGGATACTGACAGACTGACTTCAAGAATCTGACATTTTCTTTCAATGACCTCTGACATCATGTTTTGTAATGATTGTTGCTGTTTGACTTATTGTTGGCAGAAGCTCCCTGAGAAACCCTGGTTATTGTCATTTGATCAAATATGGAGAAACTGGCTGCTGGTTGAGCAAAATGATGTTGGATTTATGATGATTCATGATGATTTATGATGATTCATGGTGATTTATGATGATTTATGATGATTTATTGATGATTCATGAGGATTTATGATGATTCATGATGATTCATGATGATGTTTCAACCAGCCAATGAAAGTGGTTCTAATATATATGTCTAATAACTCTGACTAAGATGGACTTTGCTCACGGTTGGTTGGTTTGAGAAGTGGGAACCACCTTGTGGTATCCTGCAGGTGCTGGGGTCACAGCTCGGACAAAGCAGTATTAACCAGGGTTAATCAGGGTTTAAAAAAAAATATATATTTTACCTTTATTTATACAGGTTTTTTCTCATTGAGATAATGTCTCTTTTCCAAGAGAGACCTGGTCCAATAGCAGCAGGGTGAACAACGTTTCAGACAAAACAACTTACATACACTAACACAACATTAAACAAAACTATAAACACACATACAGTACAACAATTACATATTACATTAAAACACAAACATCTTGACTAAAAACAGCTGGCCTAAAAACAATACACTCTTCTATGATATATACATGGGTTACGTCCCTATCCTGTCCTCTATCCTCCGTACCTACTGGGAAAGAACTGTAAGCCTCCCTCCATCTTGTTATTCCCAGTCTTTATACCCAGTTGTTCCAACCAACTCCAACACACACTATCTATCACACTATCTACCACACTATCTACCACACTATCTACCACACTATCTACCACACTATCTACCACACTATCTATCACACTATCTACCACACTATCTACCACACTATCTATCACACTATCTACCACACCATCTACCACACTATCTACCACACTATCTATCACACTATCTACCACACTATCTACCACACTATCTACCACACTATCTATCTCACTATCTACCACACAATCTACCACACCATCTATCACACTATCTATCTCACTATCTACCACACTATCTACCACACTATCTCTCACACTATCTATCATACTATCTACCACACAATCTACCACACCATCTATCACACTATCTATCTCACTATCTATCACACTATCTATCTCACTATCTACCACACTATCTACCACACTATCTACCACACTATCTATCACACTATCTATCTCACTATCTACCACACTATCTACCACATTATCTATCACACTATCTCTCACACTATCTCTCACACTATCTACCACACTATCTACCACACTATCTACCACACTATCTACCACACTATCTATCACACTATCTACCACACCATCTACCACACTATCTACCACACCATCTACCACACTATCTACCACACTATCTATCTCACTATCTACCACACTATCTACCACACTATCTATCACACTATCTACCACACCATCTACCACACTATCTACCACACTATCTATCACACTATCTACCACACTATCTACCACACTATCTACCACACTATCTATCTCACTATCTACCACACTATCTACCACACTATCTATCACACTATCTATCACACTATCTACCACACTATCTACCACACTATCTACCACACTATCTATCACACTATCTATCTCACTATCTACCACACTATCTACCACACTATCTCTCACACTATCTCTCACACCATCTCTCACACTATCTATCACACTATCTACCACACTATCTACCACACTATTTATCACACTATCTATCTCACTATCTACCACACTATCTACCACACTATCTCTCACACTATCTCTCACAACATCTCTCACACTATCTCTCACACTATCTACTACACTATCTATCACACTATCTATCACACTATCTACCACACTATCTATCACACTATCTCTCACACTATCTCTCACACTATCTACCACACTATCTATCACACTATCTACCACAGTATCTCTCACACTATCTCTCACACTATCTCTCACACTATCTATCACACTATCTACAACACTATCTCTCACACTATCTCTCACACTATCTATCACACCATCTCTCACACTATCTCTCACACTATCTACCACACTATCTACCACACTATCTACCACACTATCTCTCACACTATCTACCACACTATCTATCACACTATCTACCACACTATCTTTCACACTATCTCTCACACTATCTATCACACTATCTACCACACTATCTCTCACACTATCTATCACACTATCTCTCACACTATCTATCACACTATCTATCTCACTATCTATCACACTATCTATCACACTATCTATCTCACTATCTATCACACTATCTACCACACTATCTATCTCACTATCTATCACACTATCTCTCACACTATCTCACTGAGAGTAGCAGACCTGGATTTAAATCATTTCAAATACTTTATCTGTGCTTGATTGAGCTTGTCTGCCCTATTGGACCAATAGAATAGTGTCAGAACTGAACGTTTTATTGCTTTCTGTGTATATTTGATGTGTGTGCCAATTACATTTTCCCGGGAAAGTTAGTGGGCCGAAATGTAGGCTCTTAACTGAAACCAAACTTTTTCTGAAATCACCATGGCTGAACCTCTCAAAGAAGCTTTCAAATGAAACATTATTTAAAAAGTGCATTTAACATGAATGTCGCTATGCACTATAGAGAAGAAAACAGCAGGTAGCTAACCATTTCAACAACCTTTACCACTGAGTTCTCTCTTTCCTGACCCATTCTGTTTCGACCCATCTCTCTCTCTTTCGGCTCGCTGTCTACAGTTTTATTATGACCATTCTGTTTGTTTCTCTGATTCTGTCTGGGATTACCAGTCTGGCTCCTTCCTCCTAACCATTCTGGGATTACCAGTCTGGCTCCTTCCTCCTAACCATTCTGTTCTTCTCTTATTCTGTCTGGGATTACCAGTCTGGTTCCTTCCTCCTAACCATTCTGTTCTTCTCTCTAGTTTGATGTCAGGGCTGGTTCCTTCCTCCTAACCATTCTGTTCTTCTCTCTAGTTTGATGTCAGGGCTGGTTCCTTCCTCCTAACCATTCTGTTCTTCTCTCTAGTTTGATGTCAGGGCTGGTTCCTTCCTCCTAACCATTCTGTTCTTCTCTCTAGTTTGATGTCAGGGCTGGTTCCTTCCTCCTAACCATTCTGTTCTTCTCTCTAGTTTGATGTCAGGGCTGGTTCCTTCCTCCTCACCATTCTGTTCTTCTCTCTAGTTTGATGTCAGGGCTGGTTCCTTCCTCCTAACCATTCTGTTCTTCTCTCTAGTTTGATGTCAGGGCTGGTTCCTTCCTCCTCACCATTCTGTTCTTCTCTCTAGTTTGATGTCAGGGCTGGTTCCTTCCTCCTAACCATTCTGTTCTTCTCTCTAGTTTGATGTCAGGGCTGGTTCCTTCCTCCTAACCATTCTGTTCTTCTCTCTAGTTTGATGTCAGGGCTGGTTCCTTCCTCCTCACCATTCTGTTCTTCTCTCTAGTTTGATGTCAGGGCTGGTTCCTTCCTCCTAATCATTCTGTTCTTCTCTCTAGTTTGATGTCAGGGCTGGTTCCTTCCTCCTCACCATTCTGTTCTTCTCTCTAATTTGATGTCAGGGCTGGTTCCTTCCTCCTAACCATTCTGTTCTTCTCTCTAGTTTGATGTCAGGGCTGGTTCCTTCCTCCTCACCATTCTGTTCTTCTCTCTAGTTTGATGTCAGGGCTGGTTCCTTCCTCCTCACCATTCTGTTCTTCTCTCTAGTTTGATGTCAGGGCTGGTTCCTTCCTCCTAACCATTCTGTTCTTCTCTCTAGTTTGATGTCAGGGCTGGTTCCTTCCTCCTAACCATTCTGTTCTTCTCTCTAGTTTGATGTCAGGGCTGGTTCCTTCCTCCTAACCATTCTGTTCTTCTCTCTAGTTTGATGTCAGGGCTGGTTCCTTCCTCCTCACCATTCTGTTCTTCTCTCTAGTTTGATGTCAGGGCTGGTTCCTTCCTCCTAACCATTCTGTTCTTCTCTCTAGTTTGATGTCAGGGCTGGTTCCTTCCTCCTCACCATTCTGTTCTTCTCTCTAGTTTGATGTCAGGGCTGGTTCCTTCCTCCTCACCATTCTGTTCTTCTCTCTAGTTTGATGTCAGGGCTGGTTCCTTCCTCCTCACCATTCTGTTCTTCTCTCTAGTTTGATGTCAGGGCTGGTTCCTTCCTCCTAACCATTCTGTTCTTCTCTCTAGTTTGATGTCAGGGCTGGTTCCTTCCTCCTCACCATTCTGTTCTTCTCTCTAGTTTGATGTCAGGGCTGGTTCCTTCCTCCTAACCATTCTGTTCTTCTCTCTAGTTTGATGTCAGGGCTGGTTCCTTCCTCCTCACCATTCTGTTCTTCTCTCTAGTTTGATGTCAGGGCTGGTTCCTTCCTCCTAACCATTCTGTTCTTCTCTCTAGTTTGATGTCAGGGCTGGTTCCTTCCTCCTCACCATTCTGTTCTTCTCTCTAGTTTGATGTCAGGGCTGGTTCCTTCCTCCTCACCATTCTGTTCTTCTCTCTAGTTTGATGTCAGGGCTGGTTCCTTCCTCCTCACCATTCTGTTCTTCTCTCTAGTTTGATGTCAGGGCTGGTTCCTTCCTCCTCACCATTCTGTTCTTCTCTCTAGTTTGATGTCAGGGCTGGTTCCTTCCTCCTAACCATTCTGTTCTTCTCTCTAGTTTGATGTCAGGGCTGGTTCCTTCCTCCTAACCATTCTGTTCTTCTCTCTAGTTTGATGTCAGGGCTGGTTCCTTCCTCCTAACCATTCTGTTCTTCTCTCTAGTTTGATGTCAGGGCTGGTTCCTTCCTCCTAACCATTCTGTTCTTCTCTCTAGTTTGATGTCAGGGCTGGTTCCTTCCTCCTAACCATTCTGTTCTTCTCTCTAGTTTGATGTCAGGGCTGGTTCCTTCCTCCTAACCATTCTGTTCTTCTCTCTAGTTTGATGTCAGGGCTGGTTCCTTCCTCCTAACCATTCTGTTCTTCTCTCTAGTTTGATGTCAGGGCTGGTTCCTTCCTCCTCACCATTCTGTTATTCTCTCTAGTTTGATGTCAGGGCTGGTTCCTTCCTCCTAACCATTCTGTTCTTCTCTCTAGTTTGATGTCAGGGCTGGTTCCTTCCTCCTAACCATTCTGTTCTTCTCTTATTCTAGTCTGGGATTACCAGGTCTGCTTCCTTCCTCCTAACCATTCTGTTCTTCTCTCTAGTTTGATGTCAGGGCTGGTTCCTTCCTCCTAACCATTCTGTTCTTCTCTCTAGTTTGATGTCAGGGCTGGTTCCTTCCTCCTAACCATTCTGTTCTTCTCTCTAGTTTGATGTCAGGGCTGGTTCCTTCCTCCTAACCATTCTGTTCTTCTCTCTAGTTTGATGTCAGGGCTGGTTCCTTCCTCCTAACCATTCTGTTCTTCTCTCTAGTTTGATGTCAGGGCTGGTTCCTTCCTCCTCACCATTCTGTTCTTCTCTCTAGTTTGATGTCAGGGCTGGTTCCTTCCTCCTAACCATTCTGTTCTTCTCTCTAGTTTGATGTCAGGGCTGGTTCCTTCCTCCTAACCATTCTGTTCTTCTCTTATTCTAGTCTGGGATGTACCAGTGCTGGTTCCTTCCTCCTAACCATTCTGTTCTTCTCTCTAGTTTGATGTCAGGGCTGGTTCCTTCCTCCTAACCATTCTGTTCTTCTCTCTAGTTTGATGTCAGGGCTGGTTCCTTCCTCCTAACCATTCTGTTCTTCTCTCTAGTTTGATGTCAGGGCTGGTTCCTTCCTCCTAACCATTCTGTTCTTCTCTCTAGTTTGATGTCAGGGCTGGTTCCTTCCTCCTCACCATTCTGTTCTTCTCTCTAGTTTGATGTCAGGGCTGGTTCCTTCCTCCTAACCATTCTGTTCTTCTCTCTAGTTTGATGTCAGGGCTGGTTCCTTCCTCCTCACCATTCTGTTCTTCTCTCTAGTTTGATGTCAGGGCTGGTTCCTTCCTCCTAACCATTCTGTTCTTCTCTCTAGTTTGATGTCAGGGCTGGTTCCTTCCTCCTAACCATTCTGTTCTTCTCTCTAGTTTGATGTCAGGGCTGGTTCCTTCCTCCTCACCATTCTGTTCTTCTCTCTAGTTTGATGTCAGGGCTGGTTCCTTCCTCCTCACCATTCTGTTCTTCTCTCTAGTTTGATGTCAGGGCTGGTTCCTTCCTCCTCACCATTCTGTTCTTCTCTCTAGTTTGATGTCAGGGCTGGTTCCTTCCTCCTAACCATTCTGTTCTTCTCTCTAGTTTGATGTCAGGGCTGGTTCCTTCCTCCTAACCATTCTGTTCTTCTCTCTAGTTTGATGTCAGGGCTGGTTCCTTCCTCCTCACCATTCTGTTCTTCTCTCTAGTTTGATGTCAGGGCTGGTTCCTTCCTCCTCACCATTCTGTTCTTCTCTCTAGTTTGATGTCAGGGCTGGTTCCTTCCTCCTCACCATTCTGTTCTTCTCTCTAGTTTGATGTCAGGGCTGGTTCCTTCCTCCTCACCATTCTGTTCTTCTCTCTAGTTTGATGTCAGGGCTGGTTCCTTCCTCCTAACCATTCTGTTCTTCTCTCTAGTTTGATGTCAGGGCTGGTTCCTTCCTCCTAACCATTCTGTTCTTCTCTCTAGTTTGATGTCAGGGCTGGTTCCTTCCTCCTCACCATTCTGTTCTTCTCTCTAGTTTGATGTCAGGGCTGGTTCCTTCCTCCTAACCATTCTGTTCTTCTCTCTAGTTTGATGTCAGGGCTGGTTCCTTCCTCCTCACCATTCTGTTCTTCTCTCTAGTTTGATGTCAGGGCTGGTTCCTTCCTCCTAACCATTCTGTTCTTCTCTCTAGTTTGATGTCAGGGCTGGTTCCTTCCTCCTAACCATTCTGTTCTTCTCTCTAGTTTGATGTCAGGGCTGGTTCCTTCCTCCTCACCATTCTGTTCTTCTCTCTAGTTTGATGTCAGGGCTGGTTCCTTCCTCCTCACCATTCTGTTCTTCTCTCTAGTTTGATGTCAGGGCTGGTTCCTTCCTCCTCACCATTCTGTTCTTCTCTCTAGTTTGATGTCAGGGCTGGTTCCTTCCTCCTAACCATTCTGTTCTTCTCTCTAGTTTGATGTCAGGGCTGGTTCCTTCCTCCTAACCATTCTGTTCTTCTCTCTAGTTTGATGTCAGGGCTGGTTCCTTCCTCCTCACCATTCTGTTCTTCTCTCTAGTTTGATGTCAGGGCTGGTTCCTTCCTCCTCACCATTCTGTTCTTCTCTCTAGTTTGATGTCAGGGCTGGTTCCTTCCTCCTCACCATTCTGTTCTTCTCTCTAGTTTGATGTCAGGGCTGGTTCCTTCCTCCTCACCATTCTGTTCTTCTCTCTAGTTTGATGTCAGGGCTGGTTCCTTCCTCCTCACCATTCTGTTCTTCTCTCTAGTTTGATGTCAGGGCTGGTTCCTTCCTCCTAACCATTCTGTTCTTCTCTCTAGTTTGATGTCAGGGCTGGTTCCTTCCTCCTCACCATTCTGTTCTTCTCTCTAGTTTGATGTCAGGGCTGGTTCCTTCCTCCTCACCATTCTGTTCTTCTCTCTAGTTTGATGTCAGGGCTGGTTCCTTCCTCCTCACCATTCTGTTCTTCTCTCTAGTTTGATGTCAGGGCTGGTTCCTTCCTCCTAACCATTCTGTTCTTCTCTCTAGTTTGATGTCAGGGCTGGTTCCTTCCTCCTAACCATTCTGTTCTTCTCTCTAGTTTGATGTCAGGGCTGGTTCCTTCCTCCTAACCATTCTGTTCTTCTCTCTAGTTTGATGTCAGGGCTGGTTCCTTCCTCCTCACCATTCTGTTCTTCTCTCTAGTTTGATGTCAGGGCTGGTTCCTTCCTCCTAACCATTCTGTTCTTCTCTCTAGTTTGATGTCAGGGCTGGTTCCTTCCTCCTCACCATTCTGTTCTTCTCTCTAGTTTGATGTCAGGGCTGGTTCCTTCCTCCTAACCATTCTGTTCTTCTCTCTAGTTTGATGTCAGGGCTGGTTCCTTCCTCCTCACCATTCTGTTCTTCTCTCTAGTTTGATGTCAGGGCTGGTTCCTTCCTCCTCACCATTCTGTTCTTCTCTCTAGTTTGATGTCAGGGCTGGTTCCTTCCTCCTAACCATTCTGTTCTTCTCTCTAGTTTGATGTCAGGGCTGGTTCCTTCCTCCTAACCATTCTGTTCTTCTCTCTAGTTTGATGTCAGGGCTGGTTCCTTCCTCCTCACCATTCTGTTCTTCTCTCTAGTTTGATGTCAGGGCTGGTTCCTTCCTCCTAACCATTCTGTTCTTCTCTCTAGTTTGATGTCAGGGCTGGTTCCTTCCTCCTAACCATTCTGTTCTTCTCTCTAGTTTGATGTCAGGGCTGGTTCCTTCCTCCTCACCATTCTGTTCTTCTCTCTAGTTTGATGTCAGGGCTGGTTCCTTCCTCCTCACCATTCTGTTCTTCTCTCTAGTTTGATGTCAGGGCTGGTTCCTTCCTCCTCACCATTCTGTTCTTCTCTCTAGTTTGATGTCAGGGCTGGTTCCTTCCTCCTCACCATTCTGTTCTTCTCTCTAGTTTGATGTCAGGGCTGGTTCCTTCCTCCTAACCATTCTGTTCTTCTCTCTAGTTTGATGTCAGGGCTGGTTCCTTCCTCCTCACCATTCTGTTCTTCTCTCTAGTTTGATGTCAGGGCTGGTTCCTTCCTCCTCACCATTCTGTTCTTCTCTCTAGTTTGATGTCAGGGCTGGTTCCTTCCTCCTCACCATTCTGTTCTTCTCTCTAGTTTGATGTCAGGGCTGGTTCCTTCCTCCTAACCATTCTGTTCTTCTCTCTAGTTTGATGTCAGGGCTGGTTCCTTCCTCCTAACCATTCTGTTCTTCTCTCTAGTTTGATGTCAGGGCTGGTTCCTTCCTCCTAACCATTCTGTTCTTCTCTCTAGTTTGATGTCAGGGCTGGTTCCTTCCTCCTCACCATTCTGTTCTTCTCTCTAGTTTGATGTCAGGGCTGGTTCCTTCCTCCTAACCATTCTGTTCTTCTCTCTAGTTTGATGTCAGGGCTGGTTCCTTCCTCCTAACCATTCTGTTCTTCTCTCTAGTTTGATGTCAGGGCTGGTTCCTTCCTCCTAACCATTCTGTTCTTCTCTCATTCTGTCTGGGATGTACCAGTGCTGGTTCCTTCCTCCTAACCATTCTGTTCTTCTCTCTAGTTTGATGTCAGGGCTGGTTCCTTCCTCCTAACCATTCTGTTCTTCTCTCTAGTTTGATGTCAGGGCTGGTTCCTTCCTCCTAACCATTCTGTTCTTCTCTCTAGTTTGATGTCAGGGCTGGTTCCTTCCTCCTCACCATTCTGTTCTTCTCTCTAGTTTGATGTCAGGGCTGGTTCCTTCCTCCTAACCATTCTGTTCTTCTCTCTAGTTTGATGTCAGGGCTGGTTCCTTCCTCCTAACCATTCTGTTCTTCTCTCTAGTTTGATGTCAGGGCTGGTTCCTTCCTCCTAACCATTCTGTTCTTCTCTCTAGTTTGATGTCAGGGCTGGTTCCTTCCTCCTCACCATTCTGTTCTTCTGTCTAGTTTGATGTCAGGGCTGGTTCCTTCCTCCTCACCATTCTGTTCTTCTCTCTAGTTTGATGTCAGGGCTGGTTCCTTCCTCCTAACCATTCTGTTCTTCTCTCTAGTTTGATGTCAGGGCTGGTTCCTTCCTCCTAACCATTCTGTTCTTCTCTCATTCTGTCTGGGATTACCAGTCTGGTTCCTTCCTCCTAACCATTCTGTTCTTCTCTCTAGTTTGATGTCAGGGCTGGTTCCTTCCTCCTAACCATTCTGTTCTTCTCTCTAGTTTGATGTCAGGGCTGGTTCCTTCCTCCTCACCATTCTGTTCTTCTCTCTAGTTTGATGTCAGGGCTGGTTCCTTCCTCCTCACCATTCTGTTCTTCTCTCTAGTTTGATGTCAGGGCTGGTTCCTTCCTCCTAACCATTCTGTTCTTCTCTCTAGTTTGATGTCAGGGCTGGTTCCTTCCTCCTAACCATTCTGTTCTTCTCTCTAGTTTGATGTCAGGGATGGTTCCTTCCTCCTAACCATTCTGTTCTTCTCTCTAGTTTGATGTCAGGGCTGGTTCCTTCCTCCTCACCATTCTGTTCTTCTCTCTAGTTTGATGTCAGGGCTGGTTCCTTCCTCCTCACCATTCTGTTCTTCTCTCTAGTTTGATGTCAGGGCTGGTTCCTTCCTCCTCACCATTCTGTTCTTCTCTCTAGTTTGATGTCAGGGCTGGTTCCTTCCTCCTAACCATTCTGTTCTTCTCTCTAGTTTGATGTCAGGGCTGGTTCCTTCCTCCTCACCATTCTGTTCTTCTCTCTAGTTTGATGTCAGGGCTGGTTCCTTCCTCCTAACCATTCTGTTCTTCTCTCTAGTTTGATGTCAGGGCTGGTTCCTTCCTCCTAACCATTCTGTTCTTCTCTCTAGTTTGATGTCAGGGCTGGTTCCTTCCTCCTCACCATTCTGTTCTTCTGTCTAGTTTGATGTCAGGGCTGGTTCCTTCCTCCTAACCATTCTGTTCTTCTCTCTAGTTTGATGTCAGGGCTGGTTCCTTCCTCCTAACCATTCTGTTCTTCTCTCTAGTTTGATGTCAGGGCTGGTTCCTTCCTCCTCACCATTCTGTTCTTCTCTCTAGTTTGATGTCAGGGCTGGTTCCTTCCTCCTAACCATTCTGTTCTTCTCTCTAGTTTGATGTCAGGGCTGGTTCCTTCCTCCTCACCATTCTGTTCTTCTCTCTAGTTTGATGTCAGGGCTGGCAGCCCTGGATGCCAAGTGTTCCAGCCGCCTCGGTATCATGACCGTCTCCTACTACCTGTGGACCACCTTCGTGGCGGTGGTGGTGGGCATCCTCATGGTTACCATCATCCACCCAGGTGGCGCCGCCCAGAAGGAGGACAACGAGGACAGCGGCAAGCCAATCATGAGCTCCGCTGATGCCCTGCTTGATCTGATTCGGTAAGAGACAGGATGAAGATAATTAAATTTACCTTTGACCTTTGTTGTTGTGTCCAATGTAATTGAATTGTTTTAAAGTCAGCCTACATTGAAGGTTCAAGGGTTTTTATTATTTACATTTACAATAAACACAACATTTGTTTACTCAATACATATTCAAACAGCAATATGACTTTATCACTTTTTCTTCAAGCCTCTGTACTCTACTAATGTTGACATTTGAATGGCTTTGCTGCTCAATCAATCAAGTGTTGATTTTTTTAATGAAAGCAACATTTTGTTTACAAGTGCCTTACACATTAACCTGGCTACTGCAGATTCATGTGTTTCAGGCAGGCTTGAGAAAAATATTTTTGGGGACGAGACTGTGTGTGTGTCTGCCTGCATGCGAGTGAGATTGTAACAGGAAGCTAACGGGGCTTCCTGCTCTTAGCTTCATCTCATCTCTTAACAACAACAACAACCCTCATAATAACCATTGTGCGTTCCAAATTGCACTCTATAGTGCACTATGGGCCCTGGTCAAGAGTAGTGCACTATAAAGGGAATAGGGTGTCATTTGGGATGCTATCTACGTAGCAAATAACCATGGCCCTCAACATACCCTAATGCTTTATTAAAAGGGTCTCTCTTGGTTGCTCTGCCATCCAAGGCCACTGCGTCAACACTCCAGCTAATGGATCACTATCATGGTCTATAATCTCGTCACTTCAACCCACTCATGTATAATCATTATAAACAACACATAATGTCTCTGAGGGTAAATGCTTTGATACAATATAGCTGTCCAAGGGGGTGGAGGGGTAGAAGGGTGGGGGATGGAGGGGTGGAGGGGATGGGGGGGTGGAGGGGTTGGAGGGGTTTGAGGGGATGGGGGGGATGGAGGGGTGGGTGGAGGGGATGGAGGGGATGGTGGAGGTGGAGGGGATGGGGGGATGGAGGGGTGGAGGGTGGAGGGGATGGAGGGGATGGAGGGGATGGTGGAGGTGGAGGGGATGGGGGGATGGAGGAGTGGAGGGTGGAGGGGATGGAGGGGTGGAGGGTGGAGGGGATGGGGGGATTAGGGGTGGAGGGGATGGGGGATGGAGGGATGGAAGGGTGGAGGGTGGAGGGGTGGAGGGGATGGGGGATGGATGGGTGGAGGGGGGTCGACAGACACTGAGATGTGATAGTCTGGCGTCCCTCCGTCCATGGGGGATGCACAACATGACCACGCAGGGCACACCTCCCCAAAATTCCCAACCTACACATCCCGTGTGTATGTGTCCTCTATTCATTTGAATGTGTTGACAGTTGGAGAAACTCCAGCTAATGGATCAATATCATGGTCTATAATCTCGTCACTTCAACCCACTCATGTATAATCATTATAAACAACACATAATGTCTCTGAGGGTAAATGCTTTGATACAATATAGCTGTCCAAGGGGGTGGAGGGGTAGAAGGGTGGGGGATGGAGGGGTGGAGGGGATGGGGGGGTAGAGGGGATGGAGGGGATGGGGGGGTGGAGGGGATGGGGGGGTGGAGGGGATGGAGGGGTGGAGGGGATGGAGGGGTGGAGGGGATAAGGGGTGTCGACAGACACTGAGATGTGATAGTCTGGCGTCCCTCTGTGACCCACTGAGAAAACCGTCCACGGGGGATGCACAACATGACCGCACACAGCACACCTCCCCAAAATTCCCAACCTACACATCCCGTGTACGTGTCCTCCATTCATTTGAATGTGTTGACAGTTGGAGA
>NC_092108.1:10521190-10526190 GCF_045679555.1 Salvelinus alpinus
CCTTTTAAAACAGCAACTAAGACTCCTGTTGGAACTAGCAGATAAGACCCTTTTAAAACAGCAACTAAGACTCCTGTTGGAACTAGCAGATAAGACCGTTTTAAAACAGCAACTAAGACTCCCGTTGGAACTAGCAGTTAAGACTCCTGTTGGAACTAGCAGTTAAGACTCCCGTTGGAACTAGCAGTTAAGACTCGTGGCGTGGGGCTGCAGGGCCGATACGGTTGGCTAGCTGTTCTTCCCCACCTGTCGCCCAGGAAGGAGTGACTTTGCGTGGCCGCCTGCTTGTTCCTCCTGATCTCCTTCCCTCCCTTACTCTTCTCCTCTCCTCTCATCTTCCAGAGCGACTGAGTACCATACGTCAGACAGTCCTGGCCAATGAGGGCCTAGTGTGGCTAGAGTGGCTTAACCAATGAGGCCCTAGCATGGGTGGAGAGCACAACATTTGCTCTGATGAGATAAAATTAGTATTTGGATGGCTGGCTGTACAGAACCTGTCTGAGACCCTGTCCATTGCCTGAGGTGTAATCAGAGAGGCATTGTCTAGTCTGATACAGTAACTGTGAATCATGCTTTTCTAGTTAATTTCTGAAACCTGTCAGCTGGCTCTAGAGTTGAACACTTTCCTATATTCTTCCCTTCCAGCAACATGTTCCCAGCCAACTTGGTCCAGGCAACTTTCCAACAGGTAAGCAGTAGGACATTATCATGTAAAATGGACATGTTTCAGTTTCTGAAGAGTTTAAGGAGGAGTGGTGAAGCACAACATGTTTATAATAGAAGGATATGAATGAGATGAGATCATTTTCATCGAAGTCTGTGGATGTTTGACAAACCAATTCACCGAACGTTTTGGTGACAGTTAGTGACAGGAATGAATTCAATTCAGATTCTTTAACAAATTTCAACTCTCTGTTTCACACCTGTACCATCACCATGCATAGCTTGTATATCTATACGTGACATGTTAGAGTGATATTAACGTATACAGTCGTGGCCAAAAGTTTTGAGAATGACATATTTTATTATTATTTATTTCCACAAAGTTTGCTGCTTCAGTGTCTTTAGATATTTTTGTCAGATGTTACTATGGAATTCTGAAGTATAATTACAAGCATTTCATATGTGTCAAAGGCTTTTATGACAATTACATGAGGTTGATGCAAAGAGTCAATATTTGCAGTGTTGACCCTTCTTTTTCAAGACCTCTGCAATCCGCCCTGGCATGCTGTCAATTAACTTCTGGGCCAAATCCTGACTGATGGCAGCCCATTCTTGCATAATCAATGCTTGGAGTTTGTCAGAATTTGTGTGGTTTTGTTTGTCCACCCGCCTCTTGAGGTTTGACCACAAGTTCTCAATGGGATTAAGGTCTGGGGAGTCTCCTGGCCATTGACCCAAAATATCGATGTTTTGTTCCCCGAGCCACTTAGTTGTCACCTTTGCCTTATGGCAAGGTGCTCCATCATGCTGGAAAAGGCATTGTTCGTCACCAAACTGTTCCTGGATGGTTGGGAGAAGTTGCTCTCGGAGGCTGTGTTCTAAGGCAAAATTGTGAGTGAGCCCACTCCCTTGGCTGAGAAGCAACCCCACACACGAATGGTCTCAGGATGCTTTACTATTGGCATGACACAGGACTGATGGTAGCGCTCACCTTGTCTTCTCCGGACAAGCTTTTTTCCGGATGGCCCAAACATTCGGAAAAGGGATTCATCAGAGAAAATGACTTTACCCCAGTCCTCAGCAGTCCAATCCCTGTACCTTTTGCAGAATATCAGTCTGTCCCTGATGTTTTTCCTGGAGAGAAGTGGCTTCTTTGCTGCCCTTCTTGACACTAGGCCATCCTCCAAAAGTCTTCGCCTCACTGGGCGTGCAGATGCACTCACACCTGCCTGCTGCCATTCCTGAGCAAGCTCTGTACTGGTGGTGCCCCGATCCTGCAGCTGAATCAACTTTAGGAGATGGTCCTGGCGCTTGCTGGACTTTCTTGGGCGCCCTGAAGCCTTCTTCACAACAATTGAACCGCTCTCCTTGAAGTTCCTGATGATCTGATAAATGGTTGATTTAGGTACAATCTTACTGGCAGCAATATCCTTGCCTGTAAAGCCCTTTTTGTGCAAAGCAATGATGACGGCACGTGTTTCCTTGCAGGTAACCATGATTGACAGAGGAAGAACAATGATTCCAAGCACCACCCTCCTTTTGAAGCTTCCAGTCTGTTATTCAAACTCAATCAGCATGACAGAGGGATCTCCAGCCTTGTCCTCGTCAACACTCACACCTGTGTTAACGAGAGAATCACTGACATGATGTCAGCTGGTCCTTTCGTGGCAGGGCTGAAATGCAGTGGAAATGTTTTTGGGGATTCAGTTCATTTGCATGGCAAAGAGGGACTTTGCAATTAATTGCAATTCATCTGATCACTCTTCATAACATTCTGGAGTATATGGAGTAGTATGGAGCAAATTGCCATCATACAAACTGAGGCAGCAGACTTTGTGAAAATGAATATTTGTGTCATTCTCAAAACCTTTGGCCACGACTGTATACTACACATACACCGAGTATACAAAACATTATGAACACCTGCTCTTTCCATGACATACAGCGTTGCAGCGTTGCAGTTCTTCACACAAACCGGTGCGCTTGGTATCTACTACCATACCCTGTTCTAAGGCACTTAAATATATGGTCTTGCACGTTCACCCTCTGAATGGCACACATACACATCCATGTCTCAATTGTCGCAAGGCTTAAAAATCCTTCTTTAACCTGTCTCCTCCCCTTCATCTACACTGATTTGAAGTGGATTTAACAAGTGACATCAATAAAGGATCATAGCTTTCACCTGAATTCACCTGGTCAGTCAATGTCATGGAAAGAACAGGTGTTCTTAATGTTTTGTCCACTCAGTGTATCCTGTATGTCTCTGGTCTGTTTAGTACCGTACCAGGAGTATCCCCATCATGAAGACCCCTCCGCCCACGGTGACAGCCGCCCTGATGGAGAGCACCACCCGGAGGGTCTATATCTACGGTGTCCAAGACGACAACGGAACAGACATCCAGAACTTCTCCCTGGACCTGACGCCACCGCCAGACATCCAGATGCGCACGCTGCCCGGGACCAGCGACGGCATGAACGTCCTAGGGATCGTCATCTTCTCCGCCACAATGGGTGAGTGACATCACCACTGACCTCTAACCCTAACCCCCCCCCAGACACTGTGTAGTGTCATTATGGATGAGGGACAGTTCCACGGACACACACACCCACCAAGGCATACTATCTCGTAGTGTCATTACGGTTGACACCATCGTTCCTCCCTTCAGCCACAGCCTGAGTGACAGTTAACTTTTAATTTACTGTTATGAGAATTTCGTTATCAATGTTCATAAACTTCAATTAATCTACTCAGTAACCCAGAGTTTGTAATGTTCTGGTTTAAATGAATCAGACAGAGTTCCCAGCTTACAATAGTCAAAATGTTTATTCACGAGTGCACTCTGAAGTCCATTATACAAAGACATCCATTTTATACCTTGCTCCTTACACATACTTCCACACAAACAGTAGATATCCTATGCACATACATACACACAAACAGTAGGTGAGTTGTATCCTTCTCCAGAGTTCTCACCACTGTGTTTCACTACCCAGCCAACAGTTCCATTCCCCCGAGATTAGAGAAACCTTGAGAAGTACTCCCTGTCCTATCATAAGTTTCTCCGAGTTCTAGCCAGGTCGGGTCAAACACAGTTGAATTGTTCTCGGTATTTTCTTAGGCACACACATACACACACATTTCTCTCCCGCACAGGTCTCTTCTGAACCTAGTTGGACTTACGTTTAATACTTTAATTATTCCTTATACAAGCTACATAAACTATAATCCCTAATAGTTAGGTTTCAGGGTGGAATCATTTAATCATTATCTTTAAACATATACATTCCCTTATCATTTACCCTTTTTTTCTCTCTTCAATGTTGATCACAAACCTTTAGCAAATCAATCTGGCCCATGGTGTCCATGCTGTCTCAGTCTAACACAATCTGTTGTTGTTGTCTAGGTATCATGCTGGGTAGAATGGGGCCTAATGGCAGCGCCCTGGTCAACTTCTGTCAGAGTTTAAACGAGGCTGTCCTGAAGATTGTTGCCATAGTGATCTGGTAAGAGTTGTAGCTTACGGGAAGAGCAACGCACAACATGTCCTCTCAATAACATCGTATTAGACAACATGCTGAGCTAGTCATGTGTGCGGGAGCGTCAACAAAATAGTTCATATTCTATTCTACCTCAACCAATCACCTGGGCCAGTCTAAGAACTAACCTGTCTCCCATGACAAGAACCAAAACAAAAAACGCTACCTTCCTGGTCCACTGCAGGTACTTCCCATTCGGCATCGTGTTCCTGGTGGCCGGTAAGATCCTAGAGATGGACGACCCGTCAGCCATGGGGAAGAAGCTGGGTTTCTATGCCATCACCGTGGTGATGGGCCTGATCCTCCATGGTCTCTTCATCCTCCCGGCCATGTACTTCTTCATCACCAAGAAGAGCCCCATCGTCTACATCAGGGGCATCCTGCAGGCCCTGCTCATCTCCCTGGCAACCTCCTCCAGGTAAACAACAACAACCCTACATCTAACTCTAACCCTACCTTAACCTTAACCCTAGCCTCAACTCTAACCCTACCTTAACCCTAATCCTAGCCTCAACTCTAACCCTACCTTAACCTTAACCCTAGCCTCAACTCTAACCCTACCTTAACCCTAATCCTAGCCTCAACTCTAACCCTACCTTAACCTTAACCCTAGCCTCAACTCTAATCCTACCTTAACCTTAACCCTAGCCTCAACTCTAACCCTACCTTAACCCTAGCCTCAACTCTAATCCTACCTTAACCTTAACCCTAGCCTCAACTCTAACCCTACCTTAACCCTAACCCTTGCCCCAACTCTAACCCTACCTTAACCTTAACCCTAGCCTCAACTCTAACCC
>NC_092108.1:10528690-10628002 GCF_045679555.1 Salvelinus alpinus
CCTAATCGTAGCTCCAGCCTCAACCCTAACCCTAACTCCAACCACAACCCTAACCCTAACCCTAACCCTAACCCTAACCCTAACCCTAACCCTAACCCTAACCCTAACCCTAACCCTAACCCTAACCCTAACCCTAACCCTAACCCTAACCCTAACCCTAACCGTAGCTCCAACCCTAACCCTAACCCTAGCTCCAACCCTAACCCTAATCGTAGCTCCAGCCTCAACCCTAACCCTAACTCCAACCACAACCCTAACCCTAACCCTAACCCTAATCGTAGCTCCAGCCTCAACCCTAACCCTAACTCCAACCACAACCCTAACCCTAACCCTAATCGTAGCTCCAACCCTAACCCTAACCCTAGCTCCAACCCTAACCCTAATCGTAGCTCCAGCCTCAACCCTAACCCATTGTCTAGCCCAGTGGTTCCAACCTTTGTTTAACTGTCACCTTGATGGGTTCAAACATTCCGTGACACATCTAAAATGTCCCAATTCATTTATTTAGTGGTAATGACCATCTTAGCTGATCCATAGTGCAAATCCTCTATTTTCTGTGACAAACATTTTTCCCGAATTAAATAGGGTTTATTTCAACTATTTTCATTGTTCCTTACTCATTATGGTTCAGTTGTGTATTAAGAGCGACTCGCAAATATCCGATAGAAGGAAAAACATATAGGCCCAGCTAAGGTAAAACACAGTGCCTTCGGGAAGTATTCAGGCCCCAAGATTTTTTCACCATTTTGTTACGTTACAGCCTTATTGTAAAATAGATTACATTGTCCCCCCCCCCCCATCAATCTACACACAATACCCCATAGTGACAAAGCAAAAATGGGTTTTTAGAAAATGTGGCTAATTTATCATTTTGGGGGGGAAATATCACATTTACATAAGCATTCAGACCCTTTACTCAGTACTTCGCTGAAGCACCTTTGGCAGCGATTACAGCCTCGAGCCTTTTTGGGTATGACGCTACAAGCGTGGCACACCTGTATTTTGGGAGTTTCCCTTTCTTTTCAAGCTCTGTCTGGTTGGATGGGGAGCATCGCTGTACAGCTATTTTCAGGTCTCTCCAGAGATGTTATATGTATACTTTGACAATATAAGTAATTTAACTTGCCATGTCAATAAAGTCTATTGAATTGAATTGTTAGATCGGGATCAAGTCCGGGCTCTGGCTGGGCCACTCAAGGACATTCAGAGACTTGTCCCGAAGCCACTCCTGCGTTGTCTTGGCAGTGTGGTTAGGGTCGTTGTCCTGTTGGAAGGTGAACCTTCACCTCAGTCTGAGGTCCTGAGTGCTCTGGAGCAGGTTTTCAGCAAGGATCACTCTATACTTTGATCCGTTGATCTTTCCCTCGATCCTGACTAGTCTCCCTGTCCCTGCCGCTGAAAAACATCCCCATAGCATGATGCTGCCACCACCATGTTTCACCATATGGGATGGTGCCAGGTGTCCTCCAGACGTGAAGCTTGGCATTCAAGCCAAAGTTTTCAATCTTGGTTTCATCAGACCAGATAATTTTGTTTCTCATGGTCTGAGAGTCCTTTTGGCAAACTCCAAACGGGCTGTCATGTTCCTTTCACTGAGGAGTGGCTTCCGTCTGACCACTCTACCATAAAGGCCTGATTGGTGGAGTGCTTCAGAGATGGTTGACCTTTTGGAAGATTCTCCCATCTCCACAGAGGAACCTCTAGAGCTCTGTCACAGTGACCATCGGGTTCTTGGTCACCTCCATGACCAAGGCCCTTCTCCCCCGATTGCTCAGTTTGGCCGGGCGACCAGCTCTAGGAAGAATCTTGGTGGTTCCAAACTTCTTCCATCTAAGAATGATGAAGGCCGCTGTGTGTTTGAGAACCTTCAATGCTGCAGATTTTTTAAATACCCTTCCCCAGATCTGTGCCTCGGGATGTTCCCCAGTTGTGGAAGGAGGGCCCGAGTGAAAACGTTTGACAGAGGAATGTTTTCACTAGCCAGGTCGTGTGCGTAAACTTAGCCTATGTGCTATTGTCAGCTCTATCCACAGGAGCCTGCTGAACGGAGAACAGCTCACAATAATGGCCAGAACGGAGCAAATGGAATGGCATCAATCACATGGAAACAAGGTTTTTGATGTTTTTGATACCATTCCACTTATTCCGTTCCAGCCATTACCACAAGCCCATTCTCCCCCAATTAAGGTGCCACCAACCTCTTGTGACTCTATCGTTCAACATCCTCTATCGTTCAAGGATAGAGGATTTGGCTAAATAAAGCACATGTATAATGGGACCAGCAGTCTATGTTTTTACCACCACTGCAAAGTCCAAGCTTCACCTCAACCTGCAGCCAGCCTTGGTACCTGTACCCCCATGTATTGTATATAGCCTCGTTATTGTTATTTTATTGTGTAACTTTTTTTTAAACTTTAGTTTATTATTATTTTGGATATATTTTTTGCAAATACTTTCTTTAAAAAATCTGCATTGTTGGTTAAGGGCTAGTAAGTAAGCATTTCACAGTTAGGTCTACTGTACACCTGTTGTATTCGGCTCATGTGACAAATACAATTTGATTTGATAAAAAAATATCCAGTCCCAAATGATTCTTCTCACCCACAGACATCTACACTCATCCGTTTACATTGTCTCACACCTTTCCTTCCTCTTCCATCTCTCCTTCCACCTCTCCTTCCACCTCTCCTTCCATCTCTCCTTCCACCTCTCCTTCCACCTCTCCTTCCACCTCTCCTTCCACCTCTCCCTCCATCTCTCCCTCCATCTCTCCTTCCATCTCTCCTTCCACCTCTCCTTCCACCTCTCCTTCCATCTCTCCTTCCACCTCTCCTTCCACCTCTCCTTCCACCTCTCCCTCCATCTCTCCCTCCATCTCTCCTTCCATCTCTCCTTCCATCTCTCCTTCCACCTCTCCTTCCACCTCTCCTTCCACCTCTCCTTCCACCTCTCCCTCCACCTCTCCTTCCACCTCTCCTTCCACCTCTCCTTCCATCTCTCCTTCCATCTCTCCCTCCACCTCTCCTTCCATCTCTCCTTCCACCTCTCCTTCCACCTCTCCCTCCACCTCTCCTTCCACCTCTCCTTCCACCTCTCCTTCCACCTCTCCCTCCACCTCTCCTTCCATCTCTCCTTCCATCTCTCCTTCCATCTCTCCTTCCATCTCTCCTTCCACCTCTCCTTCCACCTCTCCTTCCATCTCTCCTTCCATCTCTCCTTCCAACTCTCCTTCCACCTCTCCTTCCACCTCTCCTTCCACCTCTCCTTCCACCTCTCCTTCCATCTCTCCTTCCACCTCTCCTTCCATCTCTCCCTCCACCTCTCCCTCCACCTCTCCTTCCATCTCTCCTTCCATCTCTCCTTCCACCTCTCCTTCCACCTCTCCCTCCATCTCTCCTTCCATCTCTCCTTCCACCTCTCCCTCCACCTCTCCTTCCATCTCTCCTTCCATCTCTCCTTCCATCTCTCCTTCCATCTCTCCTTCCACCTCTCCTTCCACCTCTCCTTCCATCTCTCCTTCCATCTCTCCTTCCAACTCTCCTTCCACCTCTCCTTCCTCTTCAATCTCTAGTCGCTGGTCAAATGTTGTGCACTATGAAGGGAATAGGGTGCCATTTGGGACACATCCCCAATGTGTCCCTCTGATAGTGTGTAATGGCTCATATGAAGTGATATTGCCTCTTCATTGGTCTCTGCTCCTCAGTTCCTCAGCTCCCCAGCTCTGATAGTGTGTAATGGCTCATATGAAGTGATATTGCCTCTTCATTAGTCTCTGCTCCTCAGTTCCTCGGCTCTGATAGTGTGTATTTAAATATATATATATATATATATATATATATATATATACAGTATTTAACCTTTATTTAACTAGGCAAGTCAGTTAAGAACAAATTCTTATTTACAATGACGGCCTACCCCCGGCGACGCTGGGCCAATTGTGCACCGCCCTATGGTACTCCTAATCACGGCCAGAAGTGATACAGCCTGGTTTCAGAACCAGGGACTGTAGTGACGCCTCTTGCACTGAGATGCAGTGCCTTAGACTGCTGCGCCACTTGGGAGTCCATGGAGTAATGGAGTGATATTACCTCTTCATTAGTCTCTGCTGCTCAGCTCCACGGCTGTTGGACAGACAGATTTAGTTTCACCAGACGGGACTGTGTCAGAGTAGACTTGGGTTTCTGTCTCGCGTATTAGGACATAATTGAGAATGATTGAGTATCTGCAGTCAGGATGTCCTTAATCAGTGAAATATATTTTATAAAGCTATTTTTACATCAGCAGTTGTCACAAAGTGGTTTACAGAGCCTCCCACAGAAGTGCTGTTTCTGTGTCAGTCTTTAAGTTCCTCGACTACCCATAATTAAACGTTGACAGCAGGAGTGGTGTGAATATAATGACAATGATGTATCTTTCAATTAATCTCTCTGTTGTTGTATGAATCATTTAATAATTTAAATCATAAATAAGAGTTGAATTTGGTTGAATTCAAATGATAAAATATGATCTTGAATCACTAGCCCTCCAACTGACTGCGTCTCTCTTGTCATTATTACTCATTAAAGCTTGAATCCTTAATTGAAAATATAACAAAGCACCTCCCCGCCCCTGTTTCGATAAAAAGCTGAGCAATGGGCTGGAGAAATATAACCACTCTCAAATTCAGACAGCACAATGGATGCAAGGACTGACCATCCATGATATCAACATTATAGTTTTAACCATGTTTTGAGGCTATACAGTGCTTGTTTACATTTATGTTGTGTACAAACATTGGAGTTAAACAAGCTTATATTTTTGGTTCTGATGGGCTACGACAGTTGAACTAAGCTCATTAGGCATTTCTATGTTATATTCTTCAATAATCAATGATTATATATCACTCATTTAAAAGTCAGAAAATGGATGTTGCAACTAAGGATTCTAGCTTCAAGGGAAGGAATTGATATCCTCAGTACTATCCTCAGTGAAAACATTGTTTACATTACCTTCAAAGTGTCACAGACTACATTTCATTACATTTCGAGACTGAGTTTCAACTAGACAAACTAGATTTTAAAATAAACTTTTCTTCTCGTTCTTCTTCTTGCCTGAGTCAGTAAACACATGTAACAGTATAACTTTAGTACCGTCCCCTCGCCCCGACACGGGCGCGAACCAGGGACCCTCTGCACACATCAACAACGGTCGCCCACGAAGCATCGTTACCCATCGCTCCACAAAGGCCACGGCCCTTGCAGAGCAAGGGGCAACCCTACTTCTAGGCTTCAGAGCAAGTGACGTAACTGATTGAAACGCTACTAGCGCGTACCCGCTAACTAGCTAGCCATTTCACATCCGTTACACACAGACTACCAGTGGTGGAAATGTCACCTTTTGAAGTGTGAAATTATAACTTCAAGGAAAGTCCTGAATAGAAATTGATGAACAGTTTTTTTGTTCACGTGATCTGCGTCACAAGGTGGTCCTCTGTTTGTCCCCTTATCCAGCTCTGAAGTTGACTACTTCCTGAGATAATAGAGTTGAGCGTGTTTCATCTAATAATTTACTCCCCAGCTCGGCCACGCTGCCCATCACCTTCAAGTGCCTCCTGGAGAACAACCACATCGACCGACGCATCATCCGCTTCGTGCTCCCCGTGGGCGCCACCATCAACATGGACGGGACGGCACTCTACGAGGCCGTGGCAGCCATCTTCATCGCCCAGGTCAACAACTACGAGCTAGACTTCGGACAGATCATAACCATCAGGTATAACGCCTATATAGCCTTTATATTAAGTTATGTAGCCTATATAGCCTTTATATTAAAGCTATGTAGCCTATATAGCCTTTATATTAAAGCTATGTAGCCTATATAGCCTTTATAGTACAGGTATGTAGCCTATATAGCTTTTATAGTACAGGTATGTAGCCTATATAGCCTTTATATTAAGTTATGTAGCCTATATAGCCTTTATAGTACAGGTATGTAGCCTATATAGCCTTTATATTAAAGCTATGTAGCCTATATAGCCTTTATAGTACAGGTATGTAGCCTATATAGCCTTTATAGTACAGGTATGTAGCCTATATAGCCTTTATAGTACAAGTATGTAGCCTATATAGCCTTTATAGTACAGGTACAGTGGGGAGAACAAGTATTTGATACACTGCCGATTTTGCAGATTTTCCTACTTACAAAGCATGTAGAGGTCTGTAATTTTTATCATAGGTACACTTCAACTGTGAGAGACGGAATCTAAAACAAAAATCCCGAAAATCACATTGTATGATTTTTAAGTAATTCATTTGCATTTTATTGCATGACATAAGTATTTGATACATCAGAAAAGCAGAACTTAATATTTGGTACAGAATCCTTTGTTTGCAATTACAGAGATCATACGTTTCCTGTAGTTCTTGACCAGGTTTGCACACACTGCAGCAGGGATTTTGGCCCACTCCTCCATACAGACCTTCTCCAGATCCTTCAGGTTTCGGGGCTGTCGCTGGGCAATACGGACTTTCAGCTCCCTCCAAAGATTTTCTATTGGGTTCAGGTCTGGAGACTGGCTAGGCCACTCCAGGACCTTGAGATACTTCTTACGGAGCCACTCCTTAGTTGCCCTGGCTGTGTGTTTCGGGTCGTTGTCATGCTGGAAGACCCAGCCACGACCCATCTTCAATGCTCTTACTGAGGGAAGGAGGTTGTTGGCCAAGATCTCGCGATACATGGCCCCATCCATCCTCCCCTTAATACGGTGCAGTCGTCCTGTCCCCTTTGCAGAAAAGCATCCCCAAAGAATGATGTTTCCACCTCCATGCTTCACGGTTGGGATGGTGTTCTTGGGGTTGTACTCATCCTTCTTCTTCCTCCAAACACGGCGAGTGGAGTTTAGACCAAAAAGCTCTATTTTTGAATCATCAGACCACATGACCTTCTCCCATTCCTCCTCTGGATCATCCAGATGGTCATTGGCAAACTTCAGACGGGCCTGGACATGCGCCTGCTTGAGCAGGGGGACCTTGTGTGCGCTGCAGGATTTTAATCCATGACGGCGTAGTGTGTTACTAATGGTTTTCTTTGAGACTGTGGTCCCAGCTCTCTTCAGGTCATTGACCAGGTCCTGCCGTGTAGTTCTGGGCTGATCCCTCACCTTCCTCATGATCATTGATGCCCCACGAGGTGAGATCTTGCATGGAGCCCCAGACCGAGGGTGATTGACCATCATCTTGAACTTCTTCTATTTTCTAATAATTGCGCCAACAGTTGTTGCCTTCTCACCAAGCTGCTTGCCTATTGTCCTGTAGCCCATCCCAGCCTTGTGCAGGTCTACAATTTTATCCCTGATGTCCTTACACAGCTCTCTGGTCTTGGCCATTGTGGAGAGGTTGGAGTCTGTTTGATTGAGTGTGTGGACAGGTGTCTTTTATACAGGTAACGAGTTCAAACAGGTGCAGTTAATACAGGTAATGAGTGGAGAACAGCAGGGCTTCTTAAAGAAAAACTAACAGATCTGTGAGAGCCGGAATTCTTACTGGTTGGTAGGTGATCAAATACTTATGTCATGCAATAAAATGCAAATGAATTACTTAAAAATCATACAATGTGATTTTCGGGATTTTTGTTTTAGATTCCGTCTCTCACAGTTGAAGTGTACCTATGATAAAAATTACAGACAGTCAAAAAATCAGTCAAAACAGAAAATGTGTGTCAGTCTGTCTCTTGTGAAAACAGTGAACAACTTGTGAACATTTCTGAATTATAATATATACTGTGGAGACAGTTTCCCCACAGTTTCCCCAACTTACATGCTTTGTAAGTAGGAAAATCGGCAAAATCGGCAGTGTATCAAATACTTGTTCTCCCCACTGTATGTAGCCTATATAGCCTTTATAGTACAAGTATGTAGCCTATATAGCCTTTATAGTACAGGTATGTAGCCTATATAGCCTTTATAATACAGGCATGTAGCCTACATAGCCTTTATAATACAGGTATGTAGCCTACATAGCTTGTATAATACAGGTATGTAGCCTATATAGTCTTAGAAGATAAACAACTTACTTGAAAAAGGGTTATAGTGTTTTATGCCGGGATTCAACCCAAAACTGTGTTCGCGCCTGACAATAAAGCCGACATCTGCAGTATTAACTTTAGTTCGATCTCCACTGGTGCGGTAATATTGCCTTTAAAAGCTGCGTTAGCTACAAGCGCGACTGGATTGAACCCCAGCTTTAGTATGAAAAGGGATGCATGGGGCAACACAATTACAAACTGACTTATTGAACACTGTAGAAAGAAGTCCTAATCAGAACATGTGGCATCAACAAACAGCCTGCCCACTGGGCAACAACTGGTTGAGTCAAAGTTTTTACCCCTCCGTGTGTTGAATCAATGTGGAAATCTGATTGGATTTGCAAAAAGTCATCAACGTAAGGGTATTTCATTTTTTTTCAATCAACTTTTAACCGAAATCCAATGACATGGTGACATTTGCTGTTGATTTCACGTTGAATTCATGTTAGTTGACAACTCAACCAAATGTAAATCAAAACTAGACTTTGAACTGACGTCTGTGCCCAGTGGGGGACTTCCTGGTCAGAAACCTGGAAGTGGTTGTAGTGAAAGCTCTAATTACCGAAATGGAACTTCCTGCATTGAAACACATTGATTATCATATTGATTATTGATTGCTAAATCATCCATTTATGTATATTCCCTGTGGAATTATTTTGACCAAAATAGCGCAAGGGTACAACACATATGTAGCTTTGCGGTTTGTGAAGCACAGAAATTAATCTAGTGTTACAGTTTTGAGGATGAATTAATGAATATTATGAGATTATACTGAATCAAGCACGTAGATAAATGTAAATGTGACATGTGACTGTACTACGGCTTACTTCACAGTGATCTACCCCGTAAACTAAATCCTTAAATCAGTGGTTATTACATAGCAGAGACAGTCAGACGCACGCACGCACGCACGCACGCACGCACGCACGCACGCACGCACGCACGCACGCACACACACACACACACACCCACACACTCCTCCCCCTGTAGACCTACGGTGTAAAATGGCCTTGCCCTCCCCTGATTTAATGACATGTTAAACTGTAATAACATTAAGCAGGCCTGTCCTATCCTCCTTTACTCGTCACAGACTCCTGCTTTCCAAATGGCACCCTATTTCCTGTATAGTGCACTACTTTTGACCAGGGCCCATAGGGCTTTGCTCAAAAGTAGTGCACTTTATGGAGAATAAGGTACCGCTTGGGACGCGAGCCGACTTTGGCCAGGCAGGCAGTAATCTCCTGGCAGTAAGACCCATATGACCTGTATAACTCAGCTCTCTTGTCACGACAGAATTATCAGGAGGGCTTTTAATATTCTTCTGTAGCGTCCTGTTCTATTCCCGTGACGTTTGGCTGTTTGGAACGATAGTCCATCTGTGACGTCCCCTCCCTAGAGGCTGTGTCAGAGAGTGTGTCAGAGAGTGTGTTCCAAATGGCATTCTGTTCCCTTTAGAGTGAACATTCTGAACATTGCATTCTGGTCAAAGGTAGTGCACTCTAAAGGGAACAGGGTGCCATTCGATTATGCATGAATTGACCATCAGTGTGGCGGTAATATGGTCACCGTAACAGCCCATGTCATGTCAAATGTCATGCAGCCTGTGTATCTCTGTGTCCTTCTGGGGGGACGTACGGTGTCTTGTGAGGGGACGTACTGTGTCCTTGTGGGGGGACATACTGTGTCCGTGTGGGGGGATGTACTGTGTCCTTGTGGAGGGAAGTACTGTGTCCTTGTGGGGGGATGTACTGTGTCCTTGTGGGGGGAAGTACTGTGTCCTTGTGGAGGGAAGTACTGTGTCCTTGTGGGGGGATGTACTGTGTCCTTGTGGGGGGAAGTACTGTGTCCTTGTGGGGGGAGGTACTGTGTCCTTGTGGGGGGATGTACGGTGTCCGTGTGGGGGGATGTACGGTGTCCGTGTGGGGGGACGTAGTGTGTCCTTGTGGGGGGAAGTACGGTGTCCTTGTGGGGGGACGTAGTGTGTCCTTGTGGGGGAACGTACGGTGCAGTATATGCTGTGTACTGTATGTCAGAATCACAGGTCAAGGATTATTGGTCAAATTCGATCATTACATCACACACCAAGAAACCAATGATTTCAGAGCCTCACCGTCTTTCTTCACACTCTCTTCTGTCTTTTTTTACTCTCTCTTCCTGTCTTTCTTCACTCTCTCTTCCTGTCTTTTTTCACTCTCTCTTCTTGTCTTTTTTCACTCTCTCTTCCTGTCTTTTTTCACTCTCTCTTCTTGTCTTTTTTCACTCTCTCTTCCTGTCTTTCTTCACTCTCTCTTTGTCTTTCTTCACTCTCTCTTCCTGTCTTTCTTCACTCTCTCTTTGTCTTTCTTCACTCTCTCTTCCTGTCTTTCTTCACTCTCTCTTCCTGTATTTCTTCACTCTCTCTTCCTGTCTTTCTTCACTCTCTCTTCCTGTCTTTCTTCACTCTCTTCCTCTTTTTCTGTCCCTCATGGGCTGTGTCCCAAATGGCACCCTATTCCATATGCAGTTTGCTACTTTTGACCAGAGCCCAGTAGTGCACTACATTTAAAAAAAAAAATTGTTTCACCTTTATTTAGGGAAAAATAGGGAAGAGGGTGCTGTTTGGGATGCTGCCATGATCAATAGTCTACAATATAATAAACTAAAGGGTTGTACTGAGGCATCATTTGGCAGGTGTTGGACACAGTACAGATCTGCAATAATCCAGTCAAGGTCACTAATAGCATTTCCTCTTTCGTTTCCAGTATCACAGCTACGGCTGCCAGTATTGGTGCAGCTGGAATCCCGCAGGCCGGATTGGTCACCATGGTGATCGTGTTAACCTCGGTGGGCCTGCCCACTGATGACATCACTCTCATCATCGCTGTAGATTGGGCGTTGTAAGTATAGTTTGTCTTCTCTGTGGTTTAGTTTTATCAATGCTTTTACATATAGTACTAAAGGTTCAGGTGTTGATAACCAAAACAAAGTAGGTCGTATTTTACAGGGTAAAATGTTATTAACGTTTTACTGAGACATTATGACAAGGTGATTTTCAAATATATAACAAATTGATGTCAATATGCCACAAAAACCCTGCTACTGTAATTGTATAGTGTTGTGTCTCACAAGACTACTAGTATGGACTGCAGCTCCAGTGCCAGTTCACCACAGAGCCTCCCAACACCATCAAGGCAGCTGAACCTCCATTTTGTGTTCCAGGGACCGTTTCAGGACCATGGTCAACGTGATGGGAGATGCCCTGGCCACGGGGATCATGGCTCACATCTGTAGAAAAGACTTTGTCAAGGAAGGAGAGCAGGTGAGAAATACCCTAACCTGGCATCACAATGCCTGCCAGACACTCTCAACTTTCCATTCGAGGAAGTTTTATTTCCATTGTGTACAGTGAACTGACTGTCTTCCTGAAGAGGAAGAGGAGTGGTAACTGGTCAGAACCTTGGAGAATGTTACACTGTAGTACATACCACAGTAGAACACGTCTACAAAAGTCGAGAAGAGACCCAAACATTTATTTGCCTCCGATCACCCAATCTCTCCGTTGAATACAGATTTTACAATTCTGACTCAGAGTCCGATCACCCAATCTCTCCGTTGAATACAGATATTACAATTCTGACTCAGAGTCCTATTACCCAATCTCTCCGTTGAATACAGATATTACAATTCTGACTCAGAGTCCTATTACCCAATCTCTCCGTTGAATACAGATATTACAATTCTGACTATGGCTCCTATCGTTCAGTCTTTCTGCTAAAGGCACCATGAAGTTTATCATTCCCATTATATTCAAAGACAATCACACAGAGTTCATTAGGTTTTGACCCTCTTACTCTAATATTTATGAGCTTCTCAATTATATTTACACTTCATCTCACTTAACTAATCCTGATTATTTTCCTAATTTCTCTGTACGCAATACAAACCTCTGATCCTGTAGTGAGATCCTGGACCTTCTATTTGTTTAATAACATAGGGAATTATTTGTTTCTGCACAAATTCACAGATTGGTTTCTTCTACATTTATGGGTGGTCTATTATTAAACGTTATGAGATTAAAGAACATTAAAACAAAGCTTCAATTGCAATTTACGTGTAAATGCTGGCCTTTCCATTTTTAGTTTCTTATTCGCCAATGTGTCCTGAAGGTGCCTCTGCTCATTTCTATGGATGCAGCAAATATATTTTGAACCAATAGTCAGATCCAATCTGAGGGAATTCATAGGGAATGCATTGCTCTGGCACAAATTAAGCTATTAGTTCCTTCTTGTACCCTCCTGCAGGTGCCTCTGATCTGTGAGACCAAGCCCATGATCAGCATCCAGCAGATGATGACATACCAGAAGAACGGTGGGTACCAGCACCCTCCCTGCGGACCGGAGGGCCCGGACGTGGCTCGTCTGATGCAGCTGGAGGAGGGGGTACGGCCGGAGCAGAGGAAGAGGAACCCCCACGCTCCCCAACACAAGAGGGAGCACAAGGACAAGGACCACTGCTCCATCGACATGAATGGCCTGGAGACTAACGTATAGAGGGAGCCAGTCATCAGCACCACAGCAACCGGCTGCATCCCGATTCTCCACACTTCTCTAGAAGTGTGCACATGCATACTCTCCGTCACGGATCTAACAATGGTGGATCTAACAATGGTGGATCTGACAATGGTGGATCTAACAATGGTGGATCTAACAACTCCCTCCAGCCAATGGTTACACAAATTCAATGTTTTTAACACCATGACAAAGAGTGGGAAAGTGCATACTTTGGAAGAAGGGTGGACAATCAGAATGCAGACAAGATTATAGCTACAGGCGAGAGGAAGGGACTGACTGACTAACTGCAACAGATGCAGGACAGAGGATCCAACAAGAAAATATGATTTTTTACATTATTTATATTACGAACCAGTACGATTGTGCATGTGTGTGTATGTATTTATCAGAGTTGTTACACGCCAGCAGAATGATTTTAAAGAAACATTTTATATGAGGAGCAGGCATTCTATATGACAAGGGGATATTCTATATGACAAGGAGACATTCTATATGACAAGGGGATATTCTATATGATAAGGAGTCATTCTATATGACAAGGAGATATTCTATATGACAAGGAGACATTCTATATGACAAGGGGATATTCTATATGATAAGGAGTCATTCTATATGACAAGGGGATATTCTATATGACAATGAGACATTCTATATGATAAGGGGACATTCTATATGACAAGGAGATATTCTATATGATAAGGAGACATTCTATATGACAAGGAGATATTCTATATGATAAGGAGACATTCTATATGACAAGGGGACATTCTATATGACAAGGAGACATTCTATATGATGAGGAAACATTCCATGTGACAATGAGACATTCTATATGACAAGGGGACATTCTATATGACAAGGAGACATTCTATATGATGAGGAAACATTCCATGTGACAATGAGACATTCTATATGATGAGGAAACATTCCATGTGACAATGAGACATTCTATATGACAAGGACACATTCTATATGACAAGGAGACATTATATATGATGAGGAGACATTCTATATGACAAAGATACATTCTATATGACAAGGAGACATTCTACATGATGAGGAGACATTCTATATGATGAGGATACATTCCATGTGACAATGAGACATTCTATATGACAAGGAGACATTCTATATGACAAGGGGACATTCTATATGACAAGGAGACATTCTATATGATGAGACATTCTAAATGACAAGGAGACGTTCTATATGACAAGCATACATTATATATGACAAGGAGACATTCTATATGACAAGCAGACATTCTATATGACAAGGAGACATTCTATATGACAAGGAGACATTCTATACGATGAGGAGACATTCTAAATGACAAGGAGGCATTCTATATGATAAGCAGACATTCTATACGATGAGGAGACATTCTAAATGACAAGGAGATATGTTATATGATGAGCAGACATTCTACAGGATGAAGAGACATTCCATATGAAGAGCAGACATTCTATATGACAAGGAGACATTCTATATGATGAGGAGACATTTTAAATGCCTATGAGACATTCTATATGACGAGCAGACATTCTATATGATGAGGAGACATTCTATATGACAAGGAGTATTTCTATATGACGAGCAGACATTCTATATGCCGAGCAGACATTCTATACAATGAGAAGACATTGTATATGACAAGGAGGCATTCTATATGATGAGCAGACATTCTATATTATGAGGAACATTCTATATGACAAGAAGACATTCTATATGATGAGGAGACATTCTATATGACAAGGAGACATTCTATATGACGAGCTGACATTCAATACGATGAGGAGACATTCTATATGACAAGGAGACATTTCATATGAAGAGCAGACATTCTATATGAAGAGCAGACATTCTATACATTGAGACGTTCTATATGACAAGCAGACATTCTAAATGACGAGCAGCTATTCTATACAATGAGGAGACATTCTATATGACAAGGAGATATTCTATATGAAGAGCTGACATTCTACATGATGAGCACCCATTCTATACAATGAGGAGACATTCGATATTAAGAGCACACATTCTATATGATGAGGAGACATTCTATATATGATATGGAGACATTCTATACGATGAGGAGACGTTCTATATGATGAGGAGACATTCTATATATGATATGGAGACATTCTATATATGATATGGAGACATTCTATACGATGAGGAGACGTTCTATATGATGAGGAGACATTCTATTCAATGAGGAAACATTTTATATGAAAAGCTGATATTCTATATGATGAGGAGACATTCTATATATGATAAGCATACATTTTATACGATGACATAAGAGATAAAGAAGAAGAACTGTGGGAATCTTCAGTCGGGGATTGAGGATCTGTGGACCTGTGGATAATGACAGGGCAGCTAAGCTTGAACCTTCCATCTTAGCTAATCAACACCCTCCTCACAATGGATGTGTCAGTCAGTCTATCTGTCTGTCTGCTGGGCTGAGAGGTGAATGTGACTACACTCTCATTACGCTTGTGGACTATGGATAAATAGGAAGTATTCATTTATTTTTTGAAAATATTATTGAAATGTTATTGAAAAATGTTATCATATTTTGCATTGTTTTTTTTTTCTTGTTGAATTTTGTATGTTTTTATCATTCAGTTCTTCTCTTTCTGAACAACATCATCACACAAACAAATGTAATGTTGCCTCAAAACCCCCACACGGGGTTATGGTCATTTTATGCTCATTGGTTAGTCTTATATACCCAGCAGGTTACTCTCACAATCATCATTGGAGATAATTCGTAAAACTTTACAGCTAAGGTAAAATCTAGCTAAGGTCAAATCTAGTTTTTTTTTCTTCCCGAATCTGAAACAAAGAGATACATGTCTAATTGTTTTCTGTCATTGAGAAACGAGTTTACTCTGGTGGTTATGTTTTGGAAGAACTCTGTTCATCGATATCTACAACTGCTTTTCAAGACATTTGTGTTCACATTCAACAGAGAAGGAATCTATAGAACTCACGTTCTTTCTGCTCTTCTTCCTCAGCAAACTGACCATATTGCTTCTCTCTTACTGATTTCAATCTTTTGGTACCTTTTCTGGTCAACATTCCACCCTATTTTCTTCTTTGTCTTTTGGTCCCCTCATAATCAGGGTAGTACACCTCTGACTCATATATGGTGACTGGCATGATGGAGACCAAATGGCATCCTATTCCCTATACAGTGCACTATACACTGTAGGGAAAAGGGTTCTATTGCCCAAACTCTAATGCACTATATAGGGAATAGGATTCCATAAGGGACACACACAATGACAGAAAAAGGTTAAGTATGTGTCAGAGCCATACTGCTCCGGTGGGTGTTAGCCCATATTCAAACATGTCCAATGTCCAAGAGTGTCCAATTATTTACACCCATATTATTCCCTCTTTGGCTTAAAGTAAAAAGGAGAAGCATGTGTGGAGATAATACAGTCATTTACAGTATGGGGGTACCCCTAAACATATGGGGGTACCCCTAAACATTCAAGGCAAGAGCAGCAAGCTACAACTAAATAACCACAGGTCTTACTCTGAATATGTTTATGATAATATATGCTGTAAATATATTTATTTCAAAAGTGAAAAGGAATTTGTAGTTTGTATGAACAGACAGTATGATTCAACAGGCGCCATTATATCTCTGTCATGAAATTAACATAATTATTCATTGTTTCATCTAGTCCAATTGTACAAAATGTAACCCCCTTTTCTGTAAAAAATCTAAACAAACAACAACAAAAAACAAATATATTCTAAGGAAACACAAATACACATATTGAACTGTTGTGTATTGCTTCTGTTGATGAACTGATTGTTTGGTGTTCTTATTTGAAATCAGTAGTTTGGAATTGTTAGCTGAGTTGGATTTTCTTGCTATCGCAAATACACTTTCTGCCTTTTTCATGTTGAACCAAAAGAAAGACAATGTTAAGAGTTCAAAGAAGACCAACAACACAAAAGGGACATGGCAAACATTCAAAAAGGGCAGTTACAAAAGTTCAAAAACCAAATGGATAAACTCTCAAAGAACCCAACGTTCCATCAAAGTCATAGTTACCATAATCTATAGCAACCGCTTAGCATCGATGTACATTGCCCACAGCCTCACAGGGTGTAGGGAAGAGAAGCTCGCTAGCGTTGATGTACATTGCCCACAGCCTCACAGGGTGAAGGGAAGATAAGCTCCAACACACACCTTGGAGCTCTCCTGAGTGAGCCAGGAACGAGCTACAGTCTCAAAATAGAACATTTACCTCAGGCGACGTGTTATGTGTACACACTTTCCATACTGTGGCCACTAGCACATCCCAAATAGCACTCTATTCCCTGTGTAGTGCACTACTTTTTACCAAGGCTCTTGTCTAAAGTAATGCACTATATAGAGAATAGGGTGCCATTTGCGACACAACCCAAATCAATAGTCCTTAAGGGATTCCCTTAGTCTTAACACCAGCCTGCCCTGGTTCTCTTCTTCACAGATCATAGATCAGATCCCACAAGTTTCCCTTATCCGTTAATCGTTAACATTAAGGTGACCTAAGTCTGGTAGCCCGGGACTGAGAGGATGGACTAAACGGTCACTGAGCCAGGCCACACGGCCACCACAGCTGCTAAATGCCACCAGTTGGCACCATTGGATGGAGGAAGGGAGGGGTGGATATAGGGAAGGGTGGAGGGAGATATTAAGAGCGCAGGCTGTATCTGGCAGAAGGTGCGGCCCCGGTGGGGTGGGGTTAAGGGTGGAGGTGGGCTAAGCGTGGGGGTAAAAAAAAAAAGTACAGCATAATGAGATGAATGCACAAAATGGAAATTACAAATGCATTCAAAAGACATTCAAAATGTGTTATAATTCGGATAATCTAGAAACAGTGCTTTATATTTTGTTCTGTTGGTTTTGCTTTACCAAAAAGCCTCAGAGGCTTAACCCCAATGACTGTATATATGAATCATAGGCGGTTCCTGAGGGGAGAACGGCTCATAACAATGGCCAGAATGGGGAAAATGGAATGGCGTCAAACACATAAAAACCATGTGTGTATTTGATGCCATTCCACTGATTCCGCTCCAGCCATTACCATGAGCCCGTCCTCCCCCGTTTAAGGGCACCAACCTCCTGTGATATGAATGGACAAAGCCATCAATCACTTGACACCATTTGTTCCTATGTGAGGACTCAATAGGGCATTGAAGCCAAATGAAGTTGGTTAAGATTGCATCTCATGGAGACATAACATGTGCCGTTTGAGCTAATCCAGGAAGTGATGTTACAGGCTCAGTGCTGCCCCTCTCATTGATTTACTCAAGTTGAAGGCTGACTGTAGTACTGCAAGTTGCAATTAGCAACTAAATGATCCTCTTCTGTGTGCGATTTTTAAATAATTAGTTCAAGGATATACATCTGGTGTATTACAAATAATTATTGGTACCATGTTTACCAGCCTTGTGACATCGGACCGTGCATTAACATGCTGAACATGAGGTGATGGCAGTGGATGAATGGCACAGCCATGAGCCTCAGGATCTTGTCACGGTATCTCTGCATTCAAATTGCCATTGATAAATTGCAATTGTGTTCGTTGTCTGTAGTTTATGCCTGCCAATACCATAACACCACTACCACCATGGGGCACTCTATTCACAACGTTGACATCAGCAAACCGCTCGCCCACACGACGCAATACACACTGTCTGCCATCTGCCCGGTATAGTTGAAACTGGGATTCATCCATGAAGAGCACATTTCTCCAGTGGCCAACGAAGGTGAGCATTTCCCCACTGCATTCGGTTATGACGGAGAAAAGCAGTCAGGTCAAGAACCTGGTGAGGACGATGAGCACACAGATGAGCTTCCCTGAGACGATTTCTAACAGCAGAAATTCTTCGGTTGTGAAAACCCACAGTTTCATCAGCTGTCCGAGCGGCTGGTCTCAGACGATCCCGCAGGTAAAAAAGCTGGATGTGGAGGTCCTGGGCTGGCGTGGTTAAATGGGGTCTGTGGTTGTGAGGCCGGTTGGATGTAGTGACAAATTCTTTAAAACCATGTTAGCTTATGGTAGTGAAATTAAGATTAATTCCTGCAGTCAGCATAACAATTGCACACTCCCTCAAAACTTGAGACATCTGTGGCCTTGTGTTGTGTGACAAAACTCCACATTTTAGAGTGGTCCACCTGTGTAATGATCATGCTGTTTAATCAGCTTCTTGATATGCCACACCTGTCAGTTTTCTTTATTTACTTTCCCCACAGCCAGCATAAGCATTGCTACTGGTGAAACAATGAGAGTGGTAGGGCCTATTGCAGGATGCTTCCAAAAGCATGTCCAAATACTCATTCACTTCAAACCAAATGTTATAGCACCCAAATACCATAACATGTTGCATGTATAGAATATTGGAGGATATTATAGGAATTCTGGTATTTATTTAACATTTCCTGTAGAAAAAATGTTTTGCGAACATATTTGGCAAATTTTGATATGCACAAAAATAAGGTCAGTTGGGTTTTGTACAAATCAAATCAATTAAATTTGTCACATGCAGCAAATACAACATGTGTAGACCTTACCGTGAAATGCTGAATACAACAGGTAAACTTACCGTGAAATGCTTACTTACGAGCCCTTAACCAACAATGCAGTTAAGAAAAATAAGTACTTACTAAATAAAATTAAATAAATAAAAGAGGAACATTAAAATAACAGTAAGGAGGCTATACCTGGTGGTACAGGTAACTCTTCCCTCTGGTGGTACGGTTAACTCCTCCCTCTGGTGGTACAGGTAACTCCTCCCTCTGGTGGTACAGGTAACTCCTCCCTCTGGTGGTACAGGTAACTCTTCCCTCTGGTGGTACAGGTAACTCTTCCCTCTGGTGGTACAGGTAACTCCTCCCTCTGGTGGTACAGGTAACTCTTCCCTCTGGTGGTACAGGTAACTCCTCCCTCTGGTGGTACAGCTAACTCCTCCCTCTAATGGTACAGGTAACTCCTCCCTCTGGTGGTACAAGTAACTCCTCCCTCTGGTGGTACAGGTAACTCTTCCCTCTGGTGGTACAGGTAACTCCTCCCTCTGGTGGTACAGGTAACTCCTCCCTCTGGTGGTACAGGTAAGTCCTCCCTCTGGTGGTACGGGTAACTCCTCCCTCTGGTGGTACGGGTAACTCTTCCCTCTGGTGGTACAGGTAACTCTTCCCTCTGGTGGTACAGGTAACTCCTCCCTCTGGTGGTACAGGTAACTCTTCCCTCTGGTGGTACAGGTAACTCCTCCCTCTGGTGGTACAGGTAACTCCTCCCTCTGGTGGTACAGGTAACTCCTCCCTCTGGTGGTACAGGTAACTCCTCCCTCTAATGGTACAGGTAACTCTTCCCTCTGGTGGTACAAGTAACTCCTCCCTCTGGTGGTACAGGTAACTCCTCCCTCTGGTGGTACGGGTAACTCCTCCCTCTGGTGGTACAGGTAACTCCTCCCTCTGGTGGTACAGGTAACTCCTCCCTCTGGTGGTACGGGTAACTCCTCCCTCTGGTGGTACAGGTAACTCCTCCCTCTGGTGGTACAGGTAACTCTTCCCTCTGGTGGTACAGGTAACTCCTCCCTCTGGTGGTACAGGTAACTCCTCCCTCTGGTGGTATAGGTAACTCCTCCCTCTGGTGGTACAGGTAACTCCTCCCTCTGGTGGTACAGGTAACTCCTCCCTCTGGTGGTACAGGTAACTCCTCCCTCTGGTGGTACAGGTAACTCCTCCCTCTGGTGGACAGGTAACTCCTCCCTCTAATGGTACAGATAACTCCTCCCTCTGGTGGTACAAGTAACTCCTCCCTCTAATGGTACAGGTAACTGCTCCCTCTGGTGGTACAGGTAACTCCTCCCTCTGGTGGTACGGGTAACTCCTCCCTCTGGTGGTACAAGTAACTCCTCCCTCTGGTGGTACAGGTAACTCCTCCCTCTGGTGGTACGGGAAAAGTCCTATAAAAGTCCTATAAAAGTCCTATAAAAGTCCTATAAAAGTCCTATAAAAGTCCTATCTATCAAATGACTACAGGCAGAAATAGGTGTTTTTGGTGGTGGTCAAAATGACTTCAAAAGACTTGAATTTGATACAGAGACTAAACAATGATTTAGATTTAAAAAGAACAAGTTGATTGACAAATCATGAACATTTTGAAGAATTTAATAAACCACCTTTGGGCTATGATAAAATTATCCCAGTTGGTAGTATGAGGGAAAGAGATTCTCTGGTACTTTTGTATGCTTTTTAGACAGTAGTTCTGAAAGTAGCGCTCATGAGCCAAAAGTGGTCCACGAAAATTGCATAGCTGTCACCCAAATGGTGAGGGGCTTAAGCTCACTAGTTGAATCTTGAATTGCTAGGGGGTTGGCCCATGTGGGGGAAAATTTTAGGGAAAATTTAGGTAAAACAATAATTCTGCTCATAAATTATGTATGTATGAACTACACAGTGACACATCCAGCCCAAAGCGGGAGGTTTTAAAAATACTAGTCATCAAAGTACATCCTAAATAGCACCCTATTCCCTATATAGTGCATAGTGCTCTGGTCAAAAGTAGTACACTATATAGGGAATAGGATGCCAGCCCTGGTCTAAAGTAGTACACTATATAGGGAATAGGGTGCCATAGAGCTCTGGTCAAAAGTAGTGCACTACATGGGGAATAACGTGTCAATTGGTATGCAGAAAGTTCCGTCTTTGTAGAAAACCAATCATGTCCTGAGAGAAAGATCAACATGACATTTGACCCTTAAAGATACTTATGTACAACATAACAGAATAAAAATCTCAGGGCTGGATTCAATCAGATTGAGCTTTAACCAGAGTTAACCAGCGTTGGCTGACATCAGCATAGCAGACATCCTGCTGGTGTTGGAGGTGGGACTGTGGTATGAGCTGACATATCGGTGAGCGGCTGCTCTTGTGTGTCACAAACCACTCCCTTCCTTATTATCCCTACCCAGTTACAAGTTCAAAATGGCACTAGAAAGTGTAGGCTCTATCGCTGTTGGAAATAATGACTGTCAAATATCAAACTGTTGATGTTAGACTAATGCATGTTTTCATGTTCATTTAGATGGAGAATCTATAGCCTATCAGTCTAATTCAAGTGTTTGAACTTGTAACGCTGCTGCATTGGATTTGTCGGATTAAAGTCGGGTGTGATTTTGTTACATTATTCACACCCTTGGACTTCTTACACATTTAGTTGTGTTACATCCTGAATTTAACATGTGTCAGTGGCCAACACGCAATACCCCATAATGTCAAATTATGTTTTTAGAAGAAAATAAAAAAAATATATGAAAAAATGAATAGCTGAAATGTCTTGAGTCAATAAGTGTTCAACATATTTGTTATGGTAAGCCTAAATAAGGTCAGGAGTAAACATGTGCCGAACAAGTCACATAATAAGATACATGGACTCACTGTGTGCAATAAGTGTTTAACATAGTTTTTGAATGACTACCTCATCTCTGTACCCTGCACATACAAAATTATCTGACCAGTCGAGCAGTGAATTTCAAACACAGATTCAACCACAAAGGGAGGTTTTCCAATGCCTCGCAAAGAAGGGGACCTATTGGTTGATGGGTAAAACATTTTTAAAAACATACATTGAATATCTCTTTGAGCATGGTGAATCAATACACCCAGTCACTACAAAGATAAAAGCGCCTTTCTTATTAACTCAGTTGCCGGAGAGGAAAGAAACCACTCAGGGATTTCACCATAAGGCCAATGGTGACTTTAAAACCAACTTAAATTGCTGTGTTGGGAGAAAACTGAGGATAGATCAACAACATTGTAGTTACTCTACAATACTAACCTGAATACAAAGTGTTATGTTTGGGTCTAATCCAATACAACACATTACTGAGTACCTCTCTCCATATTTTCAAGCAGTGGTGGCTGCATCATGTTATGGGTATGCTTGTAATCGTGAAGGACTGCAGAGTTTTTTCAGGATAAAAAAGAAACGGAATGGAGCTATGCACAGGCAAAATTCTAGAGGAAAACCTGGTTCAGTCTGCTTTCCACCAGACACTGGGAGATGAATTTACCTTTCAGGAGGACAATAACTTAAAAAACAAGGCCAATTCTACACTGGAGTTACTTACCAAGAAGACAGTGAATGTTCCTGAGTGGCTGAGTTCCAGTTTTGACTGAAATCTGCTTGAAAATCTATGGCAAGACCTGAAAGTGGTTGTCTAACAATGATCAACAACCAATTTGACAGAGGTTTAATCATTTTGAAAAGAACAATGGGCAAAATGTTGCCAATCCCAGAGTGCAAAGCTCTAAAAGACTAACCCAGAAAGATTCACAGCTTTAATCACTATCAAAGGTGATTATAACACATATTGGGAAAGGGGGGGGATACCTAGTCAATTGTCCAACAATGTATTCAACTGAAATGTGTCTTCCACATTTAACCCAACCCCTCTGAATCAGAGGTACGGGGGTCTGCCATAATCGACATCCACGTCTTCAGCGCCCGGGGAACAGTGGGTTAACTGCATTGCTCAGTGGCAGAACGACAGATTTTTACCTTGTCAGCTCGGAGATTCAATCCAGCAACCTTCCGGTTACTAGTCCAACGCTCTAACCACTAGGCTACCTGCTGGTTACTGGCCCAACGCTCTAACCACTAGGCTATCTGCTGGTTACTGGCCCAACACTCTAACCACTAGGCTACCTGCTGGTTACTGGCCCAACGCTCTAACCACTAGGCTATCTGCTGGTTACTGGCCCAACACTCTAACCACTAGGCTACCTGCTGGTTACTGGCCCAACACTCTAACCACTAGGCTATCTGCTGGTTACTGGCCCAACACTCTAACCACTAGGCTACCTGCTGGTTACTGGCCCAACACTCTAACCACTAGGCTACCTGCTGGTTACTGGCCCAACACTCTAACCACTAGGCTACCTGCCACCCTATTGCCTCAGGAGGTTGAATACTTATCTAATCAAGATATATTAGTGTAATATTTTTCATAATTTATTGACTTTGTGTTGATCGTTGACACAAAAAAATGGCAAATCCATTTTAATCCCACTTTGGAAGACGACAAAATGTGGAAAAAGTCGAGGGGCGTGAATACTTTCTGAAGGCACTGTAGATGTGTCAGGAACAAGGGGAACTGAAAGTAAAGCAAGAGACAGAACACGTTGTCTTCAATAAACATGCATGGGTTTTAAATGCAGTAGATATCGATATGCAGACTGGAAGAGACTTACTACACAAACACAAAGCCATTTTCAAAATGGAACACTATTCCATTTTTAGTGCACAACTTTCTTGGTCAATCCCTAAACTGTAGCCCCCTAGGTTAAATAAGAGAAAACTGGGGAAAGGGATTTCATTACTATGCATTACACCTTTAACAAACCACCTCAGAACAGAAAAATTGTTGAGGAAAACATAAGACAACTTATGAACAAAGTAAACGGTCCGTGTATGTATGGATAATTGGTTTGCTCAAAACACCTCTGGTCAATCATTTCAAGTTTCACAAGTTTATTCGCCATGTGCACAGGATAACAGGTGTTAAACAGTACAGTGAAATTCTTACTCGAGAGCTCTTTCACAACAATGCAGTGAATTTGTGAAGCAAAAACACGATTATTAGTTTCACCTGTTATGTTAAACGCTCTCTCAGGCTGTCCTCGCTCAGCCCTACGGGCCATGGTCAAAAGTAGCACGCTAAATAGGGGATAGGGAGCCATTTGGAATAGGGAATAGGGAGCCATCTTCTCATTTACATCTTGAAAGTAAATAATGAAACACTCAGTCTGCTGGTCAACATAGCTGTTATTTATTTAGTAAAAATCAATTGCATTCATTCAGTCATTCACACATACACATTCTATATAAAAGCATTTCCTCAAATCAGGTCCTATCGGACTGTCATATTGAAATCAGAGCTGTCAGTTCATAGAGACACCAGAGGCACATAAAGTGGTGTTCTGTATTATTATAAAATATTCCACCATGTTATATTATTATTAAACATTATTTACTACACAAACATAAAATATTGTATACATTTACCTCAATGACAGTGTTATTATTATGTGGCGGGAGAGCAGGCGAAGAGTCACTGCCATGCTCTCGCAGCAAACGCATGGCATATGGGACACAAACACCTGGTCACTGTGGTATTAAATGACTGAACAGCAGTGCCGGAGATCAAATCAGATTAGTTGGGTCTTAAAGATGATCTTTTGCTTTTCTTGACACAGCAACAGCCTCATAAGCTGTTTGTAAAATGGCCGTCAAGAGTCCAAAAAAACTTCAATTGCTTTTCACAACTGTCACAATCTGTCTTCCTCCTGTTTGTCACAGCAGCTCAGAGCAGAATATTGTGACATAACAGTTAAGACATTTTCCAGTTCTATGTGTGTATGTGTCTTCACATTGGTTGGTTGAAACATGAGGAACCCATAAATCATGAGCAAAATGTGAATTAAATATAAATATTATCTCATCAATTATGTTACAGGACACTTGAGGAAGTTAGAATCTTGGGACATTGGGGTTGATTTCTCAACTAATTATCTAGTATAGAATCTATTTCAAAGAAAGACAGAGAGAGGGATTAATAGAGAAAGAGAGGCTAAATTAAGAGTGAATGTGAAAGGATGTGGAGGAGAGATGGAATGAGATGATAGAGAGACGAGGAGAGGTGAGAGATGAGGAGAGGTGAGAGATGAGGAGAGGTGAGAGAGGAGGAGAGGTCAGAGATGAGGAGAGGTGAGAGATGAGGAGAGGTCAGAGATGAGGAGAGGTCAGAGATGAGGAAAGGTGAGAGATGAGGAGAGATGAGAAGAGGTGAGAGAGGAGGAGAGGTCAGAGACGAGGAGAGGTGAGAGATGAGGAGAGGTGAGAGATGAGGAAAGGTGAGAGAGGAGGAGAGGTCAGAGATGAGGAGAGGTGAGAGATGAGGAGAGATGAGAGAGGAGGAGAGGTGAGAGAGGAGGAGAGGTCAGAGATGAGGAGAGGTGAGAGATGAGGAAAGGTGAGAGAGGAGGAGAGGTCAGAGATGAGGAGAGGTGAGAGATGAGGAGAGGTGAGAGATGAGGAAAGGTGAGAGAGGAGGAGAGGTCAGAGATGAGGAGAGGTGAGAGATGAGGAGGTGAGAGGGGTGAGAGGAGGGGGGAGAGACAGGTGAGCGAGAGGTGAGAGGAGGAGTGAGAGAGGTTAGAGCAGGGGTGTCAAACATACGGCCCGCGGGCCGGAACCGGCCCCCAAGGAGGTTCGATCAGGCCCGCAGGATAATTTGAAAGTGGAAAAAATGCATAAAAGACATGGAATTAATATTTTTAATTCGCTGCAATTCATGGATTATCCGCTAAGGGGCGCACTCTTTCCATCAGAGTAGAAGACAAGCCGCATCACTGAGACAGACTGAAAACAGCAGACGGTATCAATGCGCCATCTGCTGCTTGTTACGACGTTGTTAATACCTTGGTCTCTACCTCTCCGCTACACCCTCATTAGCCAAAATGTCGTTATCCAAACGGAGAAAAGTAGATAAGGAGTGTAGAATTTTCAAAGAAAAATGGACCACGTCCTATTTATTTACAGAGATGCACGGAAAACCTTCGTGCTTGGTGTGTTTGCAACAAGTTTCGGTATTTCGGTACCTTTAAAATGCTGCCTTAGATACTGTTTGCATTGAAAGAATACAGCTCTGTGAAGATGAATCCTTACTGTGGTGATTTAAAAAATGTGCACTTTAATGTTAGTCAGCAGCTTCAAAACAAAAGTTGTGTGATGGAATTCTACTGTTCATACAACTCCATAAATTTTCAGTATGTATTGTATGTGTATGTATGTTTCATGTATGAAGTTTACAGATTTACAGGACAGGCGAACACTTTCTTCATTACACATTTAAAATCACTCTCCTTAGTTTGTAAGGTGTACGCAGGGATTACATTTAGATTTTATATGCGTATGTGTAAGTGGTTTAAAAATTCCTTTCTTTAAAAGTCTCATTTAATCTTAAAGTGCATTACTATATTTTTCAGTACCAATTAAAGTTTTGTGCCTTTGTACAATCAGTGGGATCAGTTGCAATGCATATTTGTGAATGATAAAAGTAAATTGCACATTTGTCTAAGGAAATATGAGGTGTTTCATGAAATGTTTTGTAAAAGGATAGTTCATTAAATTTCAATATTTTCCTAATGTTCTTGTGCTTCTTTACACCAAAACAAAGGAAAGACATGATATTTTGGTTATTTATAGCAGAGTATGGTATAATTTTAATGGTCCGGCCCACTTGACATCTCCCTAGGCCGTATGTGGCCCACGATGCGAAATGAGTTTGACACCCCTGGGTTAGAGAGAGGTGAAAGGAGGGGTGAGAGAGGTTAGAGAGAGCTGAGAGGGGTGAGAGAGGGGTGAGGGGTGAGAGGAGGGGTGAGGGGTGAGAGAATGTGCATAACTGCTACATATGGCAGGAGTTCCAGAGCTGAGGGTCTATCAGCCAATCACAGCTTGGCTTTGGCTGGCACCAGCTGCAGACTCTGAAGCTTCATGGCCATGCCCATGTTTCCTGCGATCTTCAGCTTGCCCTGGAAGAATGCCTGCAGCGGACAGGTAGGGGAGAGAAATTATAAATCAGAGGAGAATGGGTTAAAACATAGGAAAGTCAACTACTGCTCAGGCTCCAAGGTTTAAAGGGTTCAGATTACCCAGTTGCAGGATTAACACAGTTCATTGAAAACTGGGACACGGGGGAGAGAGAAAGAGAGAGCGGGAGGGGCTGGCAGTGTCAGTGTTGGTCAGGGTGACAGCTTGCAGCCAGGGAACGGCTCTGCTCTGACATGAACCAACTGGAGGCATGCCAAACCCAAAAAACAACCATCACATTGCATCCTTGAGTAAGTATGTGTATGACGTCTGTTAAATGGTACAAAAAGAGGTTTCTAACCTCAAGTGTCTTTCGTGGTTAAATAAAGGTTCAATTCAACAACAAAAAATCCCCAACTTCTTCAATTCTGCTTGCTGATGCTGACTCTCAAAAATAAAAGCTCTGACGAAGACTAAGAGTCCGACACGTAAGCTTGAATAAAATAAGTGACACTAAGAAGAGCAGTGTGAAGGTTTCTCTTTCCTTTGGGTAAACGAAGGAAGGAGAAACCCAAAGGACTGAGTTCAGTGTTGCTGAAAGGATCAATTAAACCAAATTAATCAATGTGTGGATGGGAAGTGGGCCTAGATTTAGCCAGGAAAAATCACCCAAAAACATACACTATCATTAATCACATTCTTCCCTGTTGAATTTCTCCTCCCTTTGTATTACTTTTGTCTCAATTGCGAAAAGTTGGATTGGAAAACGCCCACCTGCTGAAAATGTCACCATGGTAAAAATCTACATTTCCCTGCTGTGTCATCTCCCTTTCTCCTCAACGTCAGAAAATGGATCATGGGAATCAGTTATAGTCTGGTCCTCCAGCCAACCTGGGGACGAGGTTAGTTCAATAACAATAAATCTCATCGCTCTCAGGTCTTTGAAGTCCTTTATATCTGAACAGAGGTCTGAGACCACACCTGGCCTTTCCCTGTGGCAACTGGGTTCCTAACAGAGGTCTGAGACCACACCTGGCCTTTCCCTGTGGCACCTGGCACCACTTGACCTCTGATTTTGAACACTTTGGGGTGATTAAGTGCTTGAGGACACCCACACAGTTTGCTGAAGTAGGTAAACATACTCATTCCATTTCTTGTGTGTGTGTGTGTGTGTGTGCATGTAATCAATGCATGTAATCAAAATCAATAGATTTTTCTCTCCCTGTCTGTTACATGTTGAGTGAATTGTCCTTGGTCTGTGGGCGTTGTCAGACGGTGTCCCTTACGTCCAGGGTCAATGTCCATGAACAGACAAGGGGCTGATGCCCTTAGTACATCTGAAGGCCTTGACTAAACATGTATTTCTTAGGGGAGAGGAGGGGAGGGTTGAGTGAGTGAGTGAGTGAGTGTGAGAGAGAGAGAGAGAGGAGACCCACCCTATGGCATAACAGAATGCATTCTGGACAAGGACTAATCTCATTACACTGGCCAATTTCCAAACCTATTTTTAGAAAACAATCAAATCAGATTTGGCATCCTACTTAAGATCGGGCTTCGCTCGCTTTGGTAATTTTGATCAATATCAAATGAATATTTTTTGTTGTTGAATTAATACAAAAATATTTACAAGATTCATAAAAGCTGATCTCTATGCATCTATGTAACCATCTGCCTCTCCTGAGGAACTCTATTTGCACTAGGCTTGGTGGGCTACATTCATATTGTCATACAGTCCTTCTTATCCCAGAATTTACGGTATTACCGGCATAGCCCACCACGGGGCGCTAAAAATACAAGAAAAGCCCATTTAGCCTATATTACCAGAATGCAGAATTTAAAAAAAATCTAAAACGAACAAACAAATTGCAAAGACAGGCAAATCCAGCTCATAAAGTTATACAAGCATAGCTAGTAGCTACCGGATGTCATTTTCGGTGAGTGTGGACATTTACAAGCGAAAGTGAAGGAGAGCAATTGTGCAAATCATCACCTAATGTGTGCCGCGGAAATTACTTGACGATAAATATTGAATGCTATGGACTCACCAGCTCGCTTTCTCCAGGCGCAGAACTGGCCCAGCGTCGTACGTGGTTGGCCGGTGTAGGCCGTCATTGTAAATAATTATTTGTCTAGTTAAATATAGGGTAAATTGAAAAACTTTATTTGAAAAAATCTTTATTCTCCTGTTGTGCTATTTACAAACAAACACGTGACTGGCTCAACTCTTTTGGGGAAGTACGGTGTAGGATTCTAGAATGAAATACACTTATTCATGTTACGATACTAGAATTTATTGATTACTTTACATTTAATGAATGTATATATTAAGAACTGGATGAGAACTAGGTGTATGGAAAGTTACTGAGTAAGACAAGGCGGAGGCAGGAAGTTTGCATTCTGTCAAACATGTTATCTCATGGATCCTATGGAGAGAGGCAAAGGGCAAAAGTCTGGTTTCAGTCACTGATAAGGTAGGACTGTGGAGTAGGGAGGAGTGAGGAATTCAGCCCAAGGTCAGGTCAGATGAAGTGAGAAGGAACAGTCCTGTTACACACATATACTTACACGCCCACAAAGGTTCTAACAGGAGGCAGGGCCATGACTAAACCAGTGACAGGAACTAATTAAGTTCCTGAATAGCAACAGAGATGTGTTGGCTGTCTATACATACAAGGAGTTGACTCCTCCTTGTAGGAGGGTATAAATATATGTGCTTGTTTAAACATGTTTTTGCAGCTGTTTGACTCAGTGGGTGAATAAACTTGGTTTGAGCTTTTCCTAGTTGTCAGAACCTAACAACGGTAAGCTTCATCATGTAAAATAATGTGACAAGTGAAATGAAGAACGCAATCTGCTTTATCTGCTAATGCATTGCACAAGTTCACTGCAGGTATTCACTTAAAAAGTAGCTACAAATATTCACATTTATTAAAAAACTTTAAATAAATAGATGAAGGTATTGAAAAACCATCCCGTGGCTTTTTCCAAATACCCCGGTATACCGCCCAAGCCCAATTTGGACTAAAAGTGAGTGAAGAATCTCAATATTAAAGATATTGAAATTAAATGACTGGTCTCCATCAATGAGACAGAGATTCACTTTACTGTATAATACAGTGCATTCGGAAACTATTCAGACCCCTTGACTTTTTTAAACATTTTGTTACATTACAACCTTATTTCTACAATGTATACAAAATCAAAAACGGAAATATCACATTTACTAAGTATTCAGACCATTTACTCAGTACTTTGTTGAAGGACCTTTGGCAGCGATTACAGCCTCAAATCTTCTTGGGTATGATGCTACAAGCTTGGCATAGTGCATGTATTTGTGGAGTTTCTCCCGTTCTTTTCTGCAGATCCTCTCAAGCTCTGTCAGGTTGGATGGGGAGTATTGCTGCACAGCTATTTTCAAGTCTCTCCAGAGATGTTCAATCAGGTTCAAGTCTGGGCTCTGGCTGGGCCACTCAAGAACATTCAGAGACTTGTCCCAAAGCCACTCCTGTGTTGTCTTGGCTGTGTGCTTAGGGTCGTTTCCCTGCTGTAAGGTGAACCTTCACCCCAATAGGAACAGGATGCACCTGAGCTCAATTTCGAGTCTCATAGCAAAGGGTCTGAATACTTATGTAAATAAGGTATTTCTGTTTTTATATTTTGTATAAATGTGTATAAAAACTGAACAAGAGGACAATAGTATTGGGCTTCATCCAAAATGGCACCCTATTAGCATAGAGCTCTGATAAAAAGGCTGTGCACTATATAGGGAATATGGTGCCATTTGGGACACAGCCTTATTCATTGTTGTTTTAAGGACTCACCGTCTGTGGATTCATCTTGCCTGTCATCAGCTTCATTAAGTCTTCATCTCCCATGGTGATAGTGCAGTCAGCCTTCTTATCTGAATGGAGGAGAGAATAAAATAACAGAGGTTAAACTTTCCTGCCCTACAAAACCTTCCTTCAATTATCCTGCCCTACAAAACCTTGACGTGTTATGCTCGACCCTCTCAGTATTCCACCACAAAACACCAGAAAATGGCCCAAAAAAAAGAGCTCACCTGCATTTACACTATGATTTCACTATTAGATGATTCAATATTTCTTTTGAATATAGAACGAGAGTTCAGTTCTAGTAACAGGGTTGACCTTAAAATGAGAGACAGACGTAAATGAATCACTAGTCAGATTATTAAATAACAGGCTTTCAGAAATAACTGACAAAGCAACAACGTAACTAGAGCATTACAATGACGGTGAAAACTTGGGGAAATGTTTGGGTTAAGTAGGTTAAAATCTTCCTAGAAGTTATAAAAACATTAAGGACAAAATGTCAAAATGCAGATTTGTTTTTTACTTTAGCAACCCCCCGGGAACAGACATCAGTTCAACGTCTAGTTTTGAATTCAATGTGAAAACAACAAAAAATGTCACCATGTCATTTGATTTAAATTCAAAGTTGGGTGAACAAAAGACAAAATGCCCTGAAGTGGATTACTTTTTTGCGAAATCCAATCAGTTGTCCATGTTGATTCCAATGTCATCACATTGACTTTTTTTGGTTGAAATGACATGGAAACACTGATTTGACCAGTTTTTCCCCTGTTGGAAGTCTCTTTTCATATAAAAAAACATGATCTATTGAATTTTCCATGTGGTCTATATTAAACGGCACGTCATTTAATATAACACGATTTTAAAATTCAACATGGGTGCACAATTTCTACTTAAAATATCAAAAGGGACGCAAAAGGCACGATTTTGTAGAATGACGCTGTTACGAACAGAAAAAGAGGAAGTATGCTCCCATCTTCAGTTTCTTGTTGATCGGAACCGTTCGAGAATCCAATCAACTATATACTGCAAAATACATGGGAACCTTGACATCATGTTAACTTAAATGCCCAACACCATAATCATTGGGACTGCGCTATTCATGGTTAAATAACATGATAAGACTACTGTCCATGTGGTTAAGAAGGGAACAAGTTGTCATTCCAGTACCAGGGACAGGATGAAGTGTGATGTGCTGTGCTGTGCTCTACTTCACACACCTGCCACGGAAGTTGCTTTTATGAAATGTTCGCTGCTCTTTAGAGACCATTCAACGTACTATTGGGACAATGTCCCAAATGCCACTCCATAGTGCTCTGGTCAACAGTAGTGCTCCATATAGGGAATATGTGCTTTCTATACAACGTCCTAACAAGTGAGATAGGTTTGATAACAGGAACGGCTCAGAGGAAGGACAAGTTTCAAAAGGTTTTTCAACAGAGCTGAGTAGAAGAACAGGACATTGCTCCAGACAGCCATAATGGAAGCAATTTAAAAGTTCTCTCTGTGTGTGTGTGTGTGTGTGTGTGTGTGTGTGTGTGTGTGTGTGTGTGTGTGTGTGTGTGTGTGTGTGTGTGTGTGTGTGTGTGTGTGTTTTCTAAAGGAACAATTCAAAAAGTGTGTGTGTTTGGCGTTTGATTAAAATCCTTCTTTATCTTTTGCATTACAGAGCTGCTCTCTCAGAAGACAGACCGCCCATCCTTCAGTCATTTATATTCTGCAGACAACCATCTCCTCAGACGGACAGTCGTTCTGTTTTTTTGTAAGGAAATCTAATATGTCAGAATCTCAGCCAAGATCATCGATCTCCTCCAAGTCCTCTAATGCTCACATTGATAAAAACACTCAACATTGTCAAAACACAAAGACCAGATATTCTGATGACACACACACACACACACACACACACACACACACACACACACACACACACACACACACACACACACACACACACACACACACACACACACACACATACACACACCAGCGTCGTTGCTCACGGAGCCTTGTCCATTCTTCGCGTCTACGACCCACAGAGCGTCTTTCCCCTCTGGTCCATCTGTCACCTTGAAGGCAAAAACTCCTCCAATCTTCTTCACAACGTCTACTCCTTCCTGCAGACAAACCCAATGTGACATCAGAGCAGAGAGAGATGGACTGTTATGGCTCTGCGTTCTATTGGGTTGTGTTAGGTTAATGTGGCAACGGAGGCTTACGTCGGGTTAAAGTTACCTAAATATATACGAGGGTGACGGACTCCATAAATCACGTAGCTAGCTAGTGGTACTGGGTTCTGAGACTACCTTGACATTGGTCTCTGGTGACAAACTGTTAAACAGAGACAGAGACTACCTTATAAAGTCATTATTATAATACAAAAAGCTTTGTTAAATAACATTCAAATGTGGCACTTAATTGATGTGACAACAAGCAGCAATGACACTGCAGAGTGAGACGGAGGTAAGCAGTCGTCAGCGCCCACACAGAACATGAACACATTTGGACTTTGTATAGAAGGATATAAATGATGAATAGGAATTTAGTTTGTCCAGGTGGTGTACCTCGTGTAGTTTCTTCTCTATCTCCTGGAAGACAGAATAGACTCTGAAGCCCTCCAGACGTTCTGCTCTGGTGGGGACAGCCGCTATCTGGGACCTAGAAACTCACACAGGAACAGAACACGGCTTCAGTTAGAGTGCGTTCTCTGAGAGAAAAGACAGGCTAGGAAAAACGTGTGTGTGTGTGTGTGTGTGTGTGTGTGTGCGCGCACAACATCATCATTGAAGGACAGTCATAAAGTAAACGTGTGTGCGCTTGTGTGAGTATGCGTGCTAATGTGTGTGTGTGTGTGTGTGTGTGTGTGTGTGTACCAATGTTGAAAGGAGTATGGTTCAAGGCCATACTACAGTATCTTCACTTAATCTGTTCCAACACAGAAGGTTAAAGTACATGCTGTGGCCACGTCCCAAACAAAACCCTATTCGGTCCACTGCTTTTGATACACACACTAATAGTCTTTGATAAAACCACTTTCAACATTCAACATTGGTACATTCAGTGAGTGAGTGAGTGAGTGAATGAGTGAGTGAGTGAGCTGGCTGAACGACAGGTCTGTCTACCTACACATCAGGTAGACTGAACGACAGGTCTGTCTACCTACACATCAGGTAGACTGAACGACAGGTCTGTCTACCTACACATCAGGTAGACTGAACGACATCTTATCTCAACAGTGTTGAGATAAGAACCACGTTACCCAGTTCAAACAATGACTTGAAGACGTAGGCCTGAAGAGATACTGTAACACAGCCATTTCAACCTTGCCTCGGGGCAATTCCTCATTCACGGAATTACACCGAATTACACTGAGACTCCGATTTGTCACTTTAAAATGTTTGCCAAACAAAAAAACATTGATTTCAACGTTTAATAAACCAAACAACTCTATGCACAATGACTACTTTGAACAATTTACACAGTCAATTGTTTTTATAAAAACATTTACTGGAAAAGTTGTATTTTGTTACCAGGCTTTGTATCTGTGTTTTTGTAACATTTTCTGTGGAAATTGTTCTAAGTAGTCCTTGTGCATAGAGTTGTACGGTTTGTTAAACATGGAAAGAAATTGTTTTATTTATTGTACATTTTAAAGTGAGAAATCTGAGTCTCAGCGTAAATCCGTTACCATGGAATTGCCCCCCCCCCCCCCCCCCCAAAAAAAGTGTTTTCTATTATTTTAAACATACGATTTCTGCAAGGATCTTAGAGATGAAGCCTAGTTATTTAGTTATTTGGTAAATCACCTCAGTTGTGTGTTTCTCACCTAGTCAGTTAATTAGTAAGTTGGTAGGCAGATAAACTCACCTGGCGTCCTGAGGGAACCCCATCCTGTAGAGAGTGACGACCACAGCTCCTCCCAGGCCGATGTTGTGCTGTAGGGCCACCTTCGCCCCCGGGACCTGCCTCCTCTCAGCCTGGCCTCTCAGCTGCCAGCACAGCTCCGCACACTGGGCCAGACCTGAGCAAGCAGAGAGAGAGAGAGAGAGCGGGGAGGTCAATGACACATACAGAGAGAGATCAGATCAGAACACTGGGCCAGACCTGACTAATCAACCACAGAGAGAAATTAAGGCCAACACAATAGAACAGACCTGAGCAATAACAGAAACCAATAGGGTCAATGCACTGAGTCAATCCCAGAGATCAGAACGCTCAGCCAGACCAGAGTAATCAACAAGAACAAAATGAGAGAGAGAGAGAGAGGTCAGAACACTGGGCCAGACCTGACACATCAACTACAGAGAGGGGAGGTTAATACTGAACCAGACCGGAGTAATACACCACAGAGAGATAGAGCTCTAGGATGTCTGTGAAATCAGAAAACTGGGCCAGAACTTACAAAATCACAGGTCAACGCACTCTACAGCTATATAAGCGTTATATAAGAAAGTCATCATGCTAACAACCAGAGGGATTGGAAAGCCTACTGTAATATCTACTTGGACAACAAACTGAACATCACATGTATGAACATTTTATATTTCAAAAGTCTTCATATTTGAAAGGTCTCAATTAACAGATTGATTTCCTATCATAGATTATGGATTTCCTGTTTGTCCTTCCTTCCGCGAGCACACACGCACGCACGCGCGCACACGCACAAAGCCTGTAAGTGCTAATGCTGGATTGCTAAATCTAACCAGATGGACAACAGGCATTTGAACCCAGTGTGGCTGAGGCAGGATGTCATTTCACAAATTAAAAATAACCCTAGGTCCCTGACACAACACATCGCTGGCCCTATAAAAACACAACGACCTTCCATTTTGCTTTTCTAATTTCTACATTGAAAAATTACTACATAGGGCCTCCATTACAGACATTTATAATCCTCTCAGATTCCAATGCACTTAATTTCCATCAACACTTGCCTGCCACATCAGAGGGTGACAAGTTAACACCCCTCCCTAATCTTGCTGGCCGTGACTCCTAGGTTAGCGTTCCAGCATATAATAAACCCCAGGAAGAGTAGCTGCTGCATTGGCAGGAACTAATGGGGATCCTTAATAAACTTCAGGAAGAGTAGCTGCTGCCTTGACAGGAACTAATGGGGATCCTTAATAAACCCCAGGAAGAGTAGCTGCTGCCTTGGCAGGAACTAACGGGGATCCATAATAAACCCCAGGAAGAGTAGCTGCTGCCTTGGCAGGAACTAATGGGCATCCATAATAAACCCCAGGAAGAGTAGCTGCTGCCTTGGCAGGAACTAATGGGGATCCTTAATAAACCCAAGGAAGAGTATCTGCTACCTTGGCAGGAACTAATGGGGATCCTTAATAAACCCCAGGAAGAGTATCTGCTACCTTGGCAGGAACTAATGGTTATCCTTAATAAACCCCAGGAAGAGTAGCTGCTGCCTTGACAGGAACTAATGGGGATCCTTAATAAACCCCAGGAAGAGTAGCTGCTGCCTTGGCAGGAACTAACGGGGATCCATAATAAACCCAAGGAAGAGTAGCTGCTGCCTTGGCAGGAACTAATGGGCATCCATAATAAACCCCAGGAAGAGTAGCTGCTGCCTTGGCAGGAACTAATGGGGATCCTTAATAAACCCAAGGAAGAGTATCTGCTACCTTGGCAGGAACTAATGGGGATCCTTAATAAACCCCAGGAAGAGTATCTGCTACCTTGGCAGGAACTAATGGTTATCCTTAATAAACCCCAGGAAGAGTAGCTGCTGCCTTGGCAGGAACTAATGGTTATCCTTAATAAACCCCAGGAAGAGTAGCTGCTGCCTTGGCAGGAACTAATGGGGATCCTTAATAAACCCCAGGAAGAGTAGCTGCTACCTTGGCAGGAACTAATGGTTATCCTTAATAAACCCCAGGAAGAGTAGCTGCTGCCTTGGCAGGAACTAATGGTTATCCTTAATAAACCCCAGGAAGAGTAGCTGCTATCTTGGCAGGAACTAATGGTTATCCTTAATAAACCCCAGGAAGAGTAGCTGCTGCCTTGGCAGGAACTAATGGTTATCCTTAATAAATAGAGTACAGTGGCTATAGAAAGTCTACAACTCCCTTGTGTTACAAAGTGGGATTAAAATCGATTCAATTGTCATTTTTTTTGTCAACGATCTACATACAATCCTCTTCATTATATAAGTATTCAAAACCTGAGTCAATACATGTTAGAAACACCTTTACAGCTGTGAGTCACTCTGGGTAAGTCTCATAACAGCTTTGCACATCTGCAGTGTACTATATTTCCCCTTTATTCTTTTCAAAATTCTTCAAGCTCTGTCAAGATGTTGGGGATCATGGCTAGACAGCAATTTTCAAGTCTTGCCATAGATTCTTATGCAGATTTAATACAAACCTGTTACTTGGCCACTCAGGACACTTCACTGTCTTCTTGGTAAGCAGCTCCAGCATAATTGTGGCTTTGTGTTGTAGGTTATTGTCGTGCTGAAAGATGAACGTCTCCCAGTGTCTGGTGGAAAGCAGACTGAACCAGGTTTTCCTGTAGGATTTTGCCTGTGCTTAGCTCCATTCCGTTTCTTTTCATCCTGAAAAACTCCCCAGTCTTTGCCAATGTCAAGCATACCCATACCATGATGCAGCCACCAACATGATTGGAAATAAAGGAGGCAGTTACTCAGTGATGTGTTGGATTTACCCCAAACATTAGGCTTCGCATTTAGGCCAAAACGTAAATTCCTTTGCTGTATTACTTTAGTGCCTGGTTGCATACATAAGCATGTTTTGGAATATATATATTCTGTATATTTCTATTCTTCTTTTCACTCTGTCATTTAGGTCATTATTGTGGAGTCACTACAATGTTGTTGATCCATCCTCAGTTTTCTCCCATTAGACATTGAACTCTGTAGCAGTTTTAAAAATCACCAATGGCCTCATGGTGACAACCCAGTTTCCTTCCTGTCCTGCAGCTCAGTTCAGAAGGACGACTGTATCTTTGTATCTGGGTGGTTTAATACATCATCCACAGCATAAATATTAACTTGACCATGCTTAAAGATAATCACTGTCTGATTTGTACTTGTTACCCTTCTGTATGAGGCTTCCGGAAAGCTCCCTGGTCTTTGTAGTTGAATCTGTGCTTGAAATTCAATACTTGACTGAGGGACCTTACAGATGCTGTATGTATGGGGGACAGAGGAAGGGGTCGTTATTAAAAAATCATGTCAACTCCTATTATTTCACACAGAGTGAGTCCATGTAACTTATTATGTGATTTGTTAAGCAACATTTTACTTCTGAACTAACATAGGCTTGCCTAAACATGGGGCGGCAGGTAGCCTAGTGGTTAGAGCGTTGGGACAGTAACCGAAAGGCTGCTGGATCGAATCCCTGAGCTGACAAGGTAAAAATCTGTCGTTCTGTCCCTGAACAAGGTAGTTAATGGAGATCCACAACAAGAGAGACAACACTACATAAAGAGAGACCTAAGACAACAACATAGCAAGGCAGCAACACATGACAACACAGCATGGTAGCAACAAAACATGGTACAAACATTATTTGGCAAAGACAACAGCACAAAGGGCAAGAAGTTAGAGACAGGAATCAACCCAGCACGTAGCACAGTTCAATATCCTCCTGGGACTACTCAGGATGTCACATCCTGTCTGTGTGTTACAGGCAAAGCGTGGATGTGGGAGTTACTGACTTTCTCAGGAGACTACTGCCCTCTGGTGGTCATGACAGTCACATCACACATTCAGAATCTATCTTAATCTATAATGTAGCTTTTTCAACATTCATTTGTTGCATACAAAATTAGTTGTTGGATTAAGAGGATGATGAAGTCACTGGGTCAGCAGGAGATGGTTGGTGTTCTTTACCTGTAGCTCATAGAGGGGTCAAGGGTTACGAGGTCAGGGGTTATGGGGTCAGCAGCAGGTGTTTGTGCTGACGAGAGGGGTCAGGGGTTAGAGGTCACTTGGTCATAGATGTTATTACCTGTGGCTCCCAGAGGGTGTCCTTTAGAGATGAGTCCTCCGCTGGGGTTGACCACCCACTGGCCTCCGTACGTGTTGTCTCCTCTGTCTATCAGCTCTCCAGCCTTACCTAGGAACATAGAACAGTGATACATTAAATAATATAATACCTTTGATCTTTAAAGCGCTTTTCATGTTGGCCTACAGGTAGACATTCACAAAGTGTGGTACAAAGGTAAAACAGGACAGAATGCTAAGGGAACACAGTCAGGGGGTGAAACTCAGAATGCTAAGGGAACACAGCCAGGGGGTAAAACTCTGAATGCTAAGGGAACACAGTCAGGGGGTAAAACTCAGAATGCTAAGAGAACACAGCCAGGGGGTGAAACTCAGAATGCTAAGGGAACACAGGAAGGGGGTAAAACTCAGAATGCTAAGAGAACATAGCCAGGGGGTGAAACTCAGAATGCTAAGGGAACACAGCCAGGGGGTAAAACTCTGAATGCTAAGGGAACACAGTCAGGGGGTAAAACTCAGAATGCTAAGAGAACACAGCCAGGGGGTGAAACTCAGAATGCTAAGGGAACACAGCCAGGGGGTGAAACTCAGAATGCTAAGGGAACACAGCCAGGGGGTAAAACTCAGAATGCTAAGGGAACACAGCCAGGGGGTAAAACTCTGAATGCTAAGGGAACACAGCCAGGGGGGGTAAAACTCAGAATGCTAAGGGAACACAGCCAGGGGGGGTAAAACTCCGAATGCTAAGGGAACACAGTCAGGGGGTAAAACTCAGAATGCTAAGGGAACACAGTCAGGGGGTAAAACTCAGAATGCTAAGGGAACACAGTCAGGGGGTAAAACTCAGAATGCTAAGGGAACACAGTCAGGGGGGGGTAAAACTCAGAATGCTAAGGGAACACAGTCAGGGGGGGGGGTAAAACTCAGAATGCTAAGGGAACACAGGCAGGGGGGGGTAAAACTCAGAATGCTAAGGGAACACAGTCAGGGGGTAAAATTCATTACGTGTATGATAGGAGTATGACATGAGATCAAAGACACAGATGGCCTCTCAATCAAAAAAATATATGAATAATTCAACTATAGTAACACATTGAACTAAACAAATCAGAAACAGTGAAAAACAAATAAAAAGCAATTCTATATATTTTTTTAATAAAAAAAACATTCTTAAAAAAAAAAAATTTAAATTAAAAAAAACATTCTAGGGAGTTAAAAAATCTACTTTTATGTGGCTAGAAATAGGCGGTAGAGTGGTAGGGTCAGACTCACCCTCTGGGCACAGCCCCAGAGCCTCGTACGTGATCAGCTCGTTGGCAGAGAAACAGTCATGCAGCTCGATCACATTGACGTCACTGGGTTTCAGACCCGCTGTCTCAAAACACTTCTTGGCTGCCAGGGAGGTCATGTCGTATCCAACCTAACAGGAAACAACACAATAAGTCACTATCTTTTTGTTGTTCTGCATTTAAAAGTTGTTGGATACTTTTGAACAGCTTTATGTCCCCTCTCACCATCTTCATGCAGCTATTGTCGTCGAAGGTAGTGGCGAGGTCCGTGACCATCTCCTGGGCTAAGATCTCCACCGCCTGGTGCTCTAGACCATGGCGCCTCACAAAGTCCTCACTGGCCAGGACAGCTGCCCCTGCACCGTCAGAGGTAGGACTGGGGGGGGGGGGGACAGTGTTAGTGTCCCATATATTATTTTCCTGCCATAGTGCAAAAGCCCCAAAGCAACACCCTGGTCCTTAACACTAAAATGTTTAATTGTAATCAAATAAAGCCAAACTCTAGGGAGGGCTTCCCCGCTCTGCCTATCCTCTGGTAGGGGAAACACTGCTCCAGAGAGATAGTGGGACTCCTTACCAACACTGGAGAAGAGTAAGGAACTCAAACACCTTCCTGGACTGTTTGACCTGGTCCAGACTGTACTCATCCTGGAACTGAGAGTACCTGTTAAAACAAACAAACAAACAAACACACACACACACACACACACACACGCACACGCACACGCAAACATTGATCATTGGATTGGTCAAAGAAGGTAATTTCTAATGACCAGGCCTTCTGTGTGTTAAAGAGTTGATGGTTGCAGTCTTACGGGTTGTTGGTGGAATGCTTGTGGTTCTTCCATGCGATTTTAGCAAAGTGCTCTGGTGTAGTACCTGGAAGAGTCCCGGGAATGAATACACTTAACTATTCAATGACAGACTTCCCAGAGTTCCACAGTCACACACTACATGGTGTATCATCCAGATGAAAGAAAAGGCTGAGAACAGCACCAACAACACACTTCATTAGGTACTGTACACATGTGCACGCACACCATCATGTTTACCGTATTTCTCCATGTGTTCTCTGCCGGCGTTGCCAAACATCTGTGGTGCTGCCGGTGCTGCTGCCATCCCATATGTGTTGAACATCACCTCCATATGCTTGTCCATGGGGTTTGTCCTGTCCATGAACTACAATACACCGGGTTAGTCCTGATCATGAACTACAATACACCGGGTTAGTCCTGTCCATGAACTACAATACACCGGGTTAGTCCTGTCCATGAACTACAATACACCGGGTTAGTCCTGATCATGAACTACAATACACCGGGTTAGTCCTGATCATGAACTACAATACACCGGGTTAGTCCTGTCCATGAACTACAATACACTGGGTTAGTCCTGATCATGAACTACAATACACCGGGTTAGTCCTGTCCATGTACTACAATACACCGGGTTAGTCCTGATCATGAACTACAATACACCGGGTTAGTCCTGATCATGAACTACAATACACCGGGTTAGTCCTGTCCATGAACTACAATACACTGGGTTAGTCCTGATCATGAACTACAATACACCGGGTTAGTCCTGATCATGAACTACAATACACCGGGTTAGTCCTGATCATGAACTACAATACACCGGGTTAGTCCTGTCCATGTACTACAATACACCGGGTTAGTCCTGTCCATGTACTACAATACACCGGGTTAGTCCTGATCATGAACTACAATACACCGGGTTAGTCCTGTCCATGTACTACAATACACCGGGTTAGTCCTGTCCATGAACTACAATACACCGGGTTAGTCCTGTCCATGTACTACAATACACCGGGTTAGTCCTGATCATGAACTACAATACACCGGGTTAGTCCTGTCCATGTACTACAATACACCGGGTTAGTCCTGTCCATGTACTACAATACACCGGGTTAGTCCTGTCCATGTACTACAATACACCGGGTTAGTCCTGATCATGTACTACAATACACCGGGTTAGTCCTGATCATGTACTGCAATACACTGGGTTAGTCCTGATCATGTACTACAATACACTGGGTTAGTCCTGATCATGTACTACAATACACCGGGTTAGTCCTGATCATGAACTACAATACACCGGGTTAGTCCTGTCCATGTACGACAATACACCGGGTTAGTCCTGTCCATGTACTACAATACACCGGGTTAGTCCTGTCCATGTACTACAATACACCGGGTTAGTCCTGTCCATGTACTACAATACACCGGGTTAGTCCTGTCCATGTACTACAATACACCGGGTTAGTCCTGATCATGTACTACAATACACCGGGTTAGTCCTGTCCATGTACTACAATACACCGGGTTAGTCCTGATCATGTACTACAATACACCGGGTTAGTCCTGTGCATGTACTACAATACACCGGGTTAGTCCTGTCCATGAACTGCAATACACTGGGTTAGTCCTGATCATGTACTACAATACACTGGGTTAGTCCTGATCATGTACTACAATACACTGGGTTAGTCCTGATCATGTACTACAATACACTGGGTTAGTCCTGATCATGTACTACAATACACTGGGTTAGTCCTGATCATGTACTACAATTGGTCTTACCTTTGATGACAAGGAGCCTCTCTCCATCTTTTCAAAGCCAAGGGCTAGTGTACAGTCAGCCAGACCTACAGTCAGCAAAAGAAGGCATATGTTTAGGTCCAGCATAAGACGGATTATAGTAGATGAGCATGCATCCTACTTCAGTTTGCTTCCAGGACATGGCATCACTAGGGTCAGAAGTTTGTCCTGAACATGTGACCAGAGCAGGGAAAGACTCCTAGTCCTAGGAATCAATCCTGCCCCCCTCTCTCTCAGTCCCACTCACCTCTCTGTGTCCCATCCAATGACGTCCAGGGAAGGGGGAAAAAAGTATGTGGCACACCTGCTCGTCGAACATCTCATTCTGAAATCATGTGCATTAATATGGAGTTGGTCCTCCCTTTGCTGCTATAACAGCCTCCACTCTTCTGGGAAGGCTTTCCACTAGATGTTGGAACATTGCTGCGGGGACTTGCTTCCATTCAGCCACAAGAACATTAGTGAGGTCAGGCACTGATGTTGGGCGATTAGGCCTGGCTCGCAGTCGGCGTTCCAATTCATCGCAAAAAGTGTTCGATGGGGATGAGGTCAGGGCTCTGTGCAGGCCAGTCAAGTTCTTCCACACTGATCTCGACAAACCTTTTCTGTATGGACCTCGCTTTGTGCACGGGGGTATTGTCATGCTGAAACAGGAAAGAGCCTTCCCCAAACTGTTGCCAAAAAGTTGGAAGCACAGCATCGTCTAGAACATCCTTGTATGCTGTAACGTTAAGATTTCCCTTTACTGGAACTAAGGGGACTAGCCCAAATCATGAAAAACAACCGCAGACCATTATTCCTCCTCCACCAAACTTTACAGTTGGCAGTTGGCACTATGCGTTTGGGCAGGTAGCGTTCTACTGGCATCCGCCAAACCCAGATTCGTCTGTCGGACTAGCAGATGGTGAAGCGTGATTCATCACTACAGAAAACGTGTTTCCACTGCTCCAGAGTCCAATGGTGGCGAGCTTTACACCACTCCAGCCGACGCTTGGCACTGCGCATGGTGATCTTAGGCTTGTGTGCGGCTGCTCTGCCATGGAAACCCATTTCATGAAGCTCCTGACAAACAGTTCTTGTGCTGACATTGCTTCCAGAGGCAGTTTGTAACTCAGTAGTGAGCGTTGCAACCGAGGACAGACGATTTTTACTCGCTACGTGTTTCAGCAACCGCCGGTTCCGTTCTGTGAACTTGTGTGGTCTACCACTTCGCGGCAGAGCCTTTGTTGCTCCTAGACATTTCCACTTCACAATAACAGCACTTACAGTTGACCGGGGCAGCTCTAGCAGGGCAGAAATTTTACGAACTGACTTGTTGGAAAGGTGGTATCCTATGACAGTGCCACGTTGAAAGTCACTGAGCTCTTTAGTAAGGACATTCTACTGCCAATGTTTGTCTATGGAGAACAACTGTGTGCTCGATTTTATACGCCTGTCAGCAATGGGTGTGGCTGAAATGGCCTAATCCACTAATTTCAAGGGGTGTCCACATACTTTTGTATATATAGAGTACTGTATGTGTAACACAGATATGATTAATATATCTACGGTCGAGTTCCACTCACCTCCCTGGATTAGCTGTCGGGCCATGAACAGGGCAGTGGAGCCTGTGGAGCAGTTGTTGTTGACGTTGATGATGGGGATCCCTGACAGGCCAAGGCTGTGGTAGATGGCCCTCTGGCCACAGGTAGAGTCACCTGAAAAATAATGATAATAATATGGTCATTTACATTGACAGTAACACAAGTGGAGTCACCCGAGACACACAGATGGACAGACAGATGTCAAAATGACCTCATTTTAAAGTGATCTTGTTTTAAAAGCAATAGTTCATCACTACACAGTTCTCTTCGTGACACAGACACAGGTCAGCTCAGGTGAAGGATTGCGTTGTGTTATAATATCTTACAGGCCTATACAACAGCATAGCTTATTACTAGGCCTATACAACATCATAGCTTATTACTAGGCCTATACAACATCATAGCTTATTACTAGGCCTATACAACATCATAGCTTATTACTAGGCCTATACAACATCATAGCTTATTACTAGGCCTATACAACATCATAGCTTATTACTAGGCCTATACAACATCATAGCTTATTACTAGGCCTATACAACATCATAGCTTATTACTAGGCCTATACAACATCATAGCTTATTACTAGGCCTATACAACATCATAGCTTATTACTAGGCCTATACAACATCATAGCTTATTACTAGGCCTATACAACATCATAGCTTATTACTAGGTGGACACTTACAGCACTTTTGGACTGAATTTGAAGGCAACTCACAGGGCATTTAATATGCCTAGAAAAATACTGTTAAGTAACGGACAGTTAACATTATAATCCATGACAGTCTCTTACCATACACATAGCCCACACAGGCTTGCTGTATGGCAGAGTAGGGGACTCCAGCATCAGACAAGGCCCTCTCACCTGAGTCATAAACACATGATTATAAGACACAACAGGGAACAATGGGCATCACTCAAAATGTTGCATGTAGAATGGGACTATTATATGACATGTACAACACAGGGTATTATAACCAGGTAGTATCCAGGTGACTATAGCTCAAGGTGTATCCAGGTGAATGTAGCAAGGTTGGCAAGTACAGGACAGGTACAGTAATGAAATGAAATGACAACCACCTGCTATCTTTGCCATGTCGGGATAGTCAAAGTCTTCTTTTCCTGGCTTCTCAAACTGCAAAGACAAAACACAGGAGAGGGTTCTGGATCAAATCTCAGACTGGGGATAACAGTTCAACTACTACACAGACAGAGCTCTGGGTCAACATGACCGCTGTGTACTTGAGCAAGGCACTTTGCCCGTAAACTTCTCGGTACTATGGCTTACAACACCTGTGTGTGTGTGTGTGTGTGATCTGAAAAGGCAATGGACAAAGAAAGTATTCTTCTAATTCTGACTGTACAGGAGGGACGTCCTTCTGCTGCATGCAATGTAGCTAGTGTTTATCAAGCTATCGGTGTGTGCAATGCATCCATGACCCTTGGCACAATTAGCCTATGACCATGGAGTATTGGACTTTCAGATTAGACGGGGTTTTAAAATGCCACGTATGGCAATTTCATTTTAGCTAGCTAGAAAATACATTTCCAAGCCATACTTCACAATACAATTGTAAACATTGTTCGCCCAATATAGTTGTTATTCAATGTTTCGTGTTAGCTAACTAGCATAGCTTGAAAGCTAGCTAAATTAGCTACGTTACTGTAGTTACCTAGTTGGCTAGCAACACCAACATGAACAGCTGACAAGTCTTAAATCTCGCGTTAAGTTATATGTTTAGCCAACAATAGTTGTTTAGCCTACGTTAAATATCGAAAGAAATGACAAACTACTTTAGCTACCTACGTTTTTTGGAAATGCTGCTAACCAACATGACAGGTAACGTTAGCTAGCTAAGGACAACGAGCTAGCTCTTTGCTAAATAGTCTTTCAATACTAGATAGCAATCCAGCTAGCATGGATGCTAGTCGAAATGCAACCATTTAAAACCAATAGCAAGATTTACCTTTGTCATTCCCACTCCAATGACGAATACTCTGTTCTTTTGAGGAGCCATTCTGGTTGTTGTGCTGAGACTAACGTTAGTGCTTCCAAGAGGGAAGAGTGACAATACGGATGATAACCGTTCACCGAACTGAGAAGTCAAAGTACTACGAAGGAGTTTCAGTGGAGCACGTGAACGCAGCATAACTCCTTGCCTGTGATGATGCTAGCTATCTTTACCCATATTAACGTTACACAATACAGTGACTTCCTAATGAAATCACTTGAAAGTGTGTCCAGTTGTGTAAACAATGGATGAACTCTGGACAAATACCTAACGTTAGCGAGATGTTTTACTATTGACTGTTTAAGAGCAAAGTACTGTGCTATTGTTGACTATTGTAACAACAAACTTTCAAAACAGTGGCAGTTATACATGGCTGAGTTTCATCACTACTTCTTGTGACCGAGTGCCTCAGATTTACTCAATGCATTCTGATACTGATCATTCCAGGCAGAGAAAACCTTAAAACCACATCATTTTGTTTTTTTCGTTTTTTTCATTCATGATCTTTATTGGGGTAGCAACAAAAGGAAAGGCATGGTCACATATCTCATTCAATCCAGGATGATGTGGATGGACATTCCACCCAATCAATCCTCAAATGCTTCTTGCTTGTCACAAACGAAACAGCACTGCATTATAACTGTCAACAGCACTGCATCAGCATTGGAAGTGTCTGATATCGACAGCCATTTCAGTCAGTGGATGAGTGGATATCTGGCCAGTGTGTTTACATCCCGTCACCTGGGCTAGCTGGTCGTACAAAGCGTTTGACCGTAACTCAACACTTGATGAACTGGTGTGTGACCTCATAGATGCCCACTGACTCGCTGGCCTTCTCGTCATAGTCTGTCCAGTCCTGATATGGAGAAGAAGTATTAAAAACACTGTTCCTGAACTGAAAATAACTATTGTATTGGGTACTGGAAACTATTCTTGTAATCAATGTTCACATTTACTATGTTGACCTACTGGCCATAGATCAAAAATACTAACTTTTTCCAGTAGGGTGATTTCAGGAAACTTGGTCCCCGACTCAGCTCCCTCTGCAGCAAAGCCCGCCTGTTGTGTTTCAAGGTCAAAGTAATGTGATGTTAGAGACAGGGGACAATGTTGAGGTGTTGTAGTATTGTAAAGCAAATGTTTTAGTTGACTTTATTGTTCTTTCAGCAGTATTACAAGTTCTTAAGAACATTTGTCATTGAACACTGTTACAAAAAAATACTAAATAAAGAAAATGTCAAGGTTTCAGAAATGTCTATGCTAAACATTTGGAATCTGTTTTTGAATGGTAGAGTGGATCCAATTGTTCTACTTTATCAGAATAGTCAAAGGGAGAAAACAAATCCCCTGATGCTATAATGTGTGCTTCTACAACCTTAGCTGAGATTTGACAACATACAGTACAAGAGTGTGCTCTGTTCTCACTTGTGGTTGGAAGTCCACCGGCTCCAGGCCTCGACACTCAAACTGCACCATGGTCTTAAACCTCTCACTATCCTCAGCCTTCACAGCAGCAGCACCATGAGGAAGAGACAAGAAGGTGTGAGTGGCTGAAATAAATACTCTTGTGTTTTAAAGATGTATTGTTCTGTAGCAGAACACTTCAAGTGTCAGCAGCAACAGAGTGGTAGGATGAAATAGCCCGTATTATTACTAAACATTTCCCACCTTTAATTGCAGTCAAGCCAAGGATCAATTGAGAGGTAAGCGTCACAATAAGTACTGTACTCACATTGTACGGGGTGATTGTGTCTCTCATGATATCTGTGAACAGACAGTTACAAATGAACATCATGGCAGAAACAAGGTAGAGCTGTTGCTTACCTCTATCCAGTCATCTCAGATCCCCAAAGGAAAGTGAAATGGCTGAATGTATGAAACGTATGTGTAATACTTCTCTGTTTGCTTACCAATAGAATTCTCCCTGGCACAGAGTTTACACTTCTGCACCATGCTGGCACTCCCTCTTCCTCCTTTGAGTGGTACACTGTCCTAGGGAAACAGTCAGTCACTGCAAAGTGTGGAATATCCATTGTCACCATATCAAATGTGATTTTGAATAATAAAATACATTTATACATTCACCTTTACTCACCATAAGGTTGATATACTGCCATTTCTCTGGGATCTCACCACAATTGGCACATTTTAACTGTGACAAAAGTACGTATGTTACGGAATTTGCCACAAATGGTACCCTATTCCCTATGTAGTGCACTACTTTATACTACAGCCCTATTCCCTATGTAGTGCACTACTTTTGATCAGGGCACATGTTCTGGTCAAAAAAGTAGTGTACTTTAATAGGGAATAGTCTGTCAACTAGGGAAGCATACATTGTGTGTAGTTATGCATACACATTCTATTCTAATCCTAATTCTATGGGTTATTGGGAGTCCACAACACTACATCAGCATTGCTTTTGTATCGTTACCTACCGTTAGCTGCCTAACGTTACATATCACATGCGTATTGCTTACTGACTAAAAACTAGCAATGTTTTGAAAATAACGTCACAGGAGTACATTTCATAGCTAGTCGTGCTGCAAATGTCTTGTTTATGTAGTGATACAACTTTTCACCATTTGACAAATTCGCTTATTGTGTGTCATGATAAATATAACGTTATAGCTAATCGTAAAATGGCTAGCTTCAGCTTGTTAGCAAGTTCTTAGCTACCTTTAGAAACCAGCGGAAGTCTTCACCTTCTGGCCGCACATTTGTGACATTTTCCAAAGTGGCTTTGAACTGCAGCCCAATTTTCTATGAAACATATAACAAGTATTTCATTCATGGTAATGTAAATATTGTTGACAAGCGTGCATGCTCTGAATGATGTGGCCTCACTTACCACCATCTTGACACTAGTACATTTGCGTAAACACTCGTTTCAAAATACGTAAGCGTAGCTACGTCAAGGCACGCTTTTCCGCATTGTCAAGAATCAATCAGCTAAGGATATTTTGTATAGAAAAGTCTTTATTTTTTAAGAACTGGTTCAATAATCATATCCTGCTGGTGAGTCAACTTTTTAATGCAGAAGTATTGTTACTCAATTATGAGGATTTTTTTTTATACCGTTACAATATCCCTGTAACACCTAGAGTTCGCCAGTCTTTGATGCTATTCCATCTGGAACTCTCATGTTATTTAGAGGTATAGCCAGACCTCACCTTCTTAATCTTAACCTACCCTCGCTTAATCCAGTTGATTTTCCAATAGGGAAAATGTGTTTCTCCTTGCGCCGTCAGAACAGATCTATACGTGCTTTATTTCAAAGGGATTTACTGCGATACATTGGTCACTAATATCTGTTGAGAAAAAGTCTGGTTATTACCACACAAATACCTGCTTGCTAACAAGGTCAAAGAGGTCTCTTTCAGAATGATCCATAAGTATTACCCTGCGAATCACTGCCTGAAGAAACTTTAAAAAGACATTAACATTGACTGTACTTTTTATGTTGAGCATCCAGAAACAGTTTCGCATTGTCTACATGTACAAAAAATTATAGAAAGATATTCCGTTTTATAATTGTTAATATTCTTGATTACTTTTTTTATGGGAGAATGTGCTGCTCGGTTTCCTTAACCATAATAAGGATAAAGAAAAACAATTTAACCTCATAAATCTAATTGTGCCAATGGCAAAATGTCATTCATTAATGTAAATTCACTAATTTAAAAAACTTTTCTCTATAAGGAATCCAAGCAGTACATTAAGACCAGTCTGCATTCTTCTAATAAGAAAGCTGTTAAAACAATCAATGTGTGTGTTTAAGGTCTTTGTATAATCTGTAATTTGTTGTACCCTCTAGCATATGTTATCTTTGTATACTTCTTGTATGTATACTGGTTTTTCTACGCTAAAAAAAATAAATCTGCTGTTGCAGGAATAAGTCACAAACACACCTCCAGTTTTTTAATCTACCATTTTGCAATGTGCTTTTGTTTCAATCATCCAACATTTCTACATAAATCCAACATCCAGACTCCACAAAATTGTATGGTAAAAATTAAGTCACAATTCAGCAACTGCATGCTTACTAAATACAGCACGCGGCATATGAAAGACATTTTACAGAAATGGACTAATTGGAAATAATAGGGATGTGTATTGTGGTTAAATTCAGCAGCGAAAAGGCATTGTGCTGGTTTCATGTTTTCAAGTCTTGTCAGAAAAATAATGAATCAGGCGTAATTCAGGTGCATTGCTGTTGTGTGACCCTTCCATCCGTTTGACTAATAACAACATCTCTGCACTTCAATGGTTCTCTGTCAACCTGAGAAAACAGTATTAGGAAAATATTTGGAAATAACAATTACTAAATTACTAGGGGAAATTAAACTCTAATAGGTATATTTCTTCAAAATGTTAAATTAATTATGCTTCAAGATTAATTAGGGAAAAGCATTTTATGCAAATAGTTGAATATCTTGTGCAAGTTTAATCAATTAACCTGACAATTTCTATTTTGTGTTATAGCACTCATAACACTTTACTCTGTTGACAAGATTGGATTTGGCTTCCACCACCAGGAAATACACAAGATATCATGCAGGACGAGTCAGCCCAAGCTAACTATACCACCGTTGTCAGGTAAGTAACACCGAAATTGGGCTTCCATAATAAAAGGAGAACCCCTGTTTGAGAATATTCAACCTTTGTTACTACTTCTTCACTTGCTTCCTTTAACCTACCTATTCTGTGCGGAAATTAGAATTTCTGAATGTCATGGAGTTAGGATCTTCCCTCTTGTGGAGGTTCTGTAGCTTAGAAAATGGTGGAGGGTAAGTGAAAGACAACTCAACTAGGGAATGGAACAGACTAGAAAAACACAATAAGACTGACAAAAAAAAAGGGTAGGAAAAACCTATTTCAAGATTGTCAACGAGAACGAATAACGAGAGCAATCCTGAGATTTCATTTCAACTTTCAGTCTAGTTTCATCCCCATTTTCAAGGTTCAAAATTCTTCTCAATGAGGAATTGGATCGCAGACTGTGATTTTAGGGTTTAATTCTCATTGGACAACACCAGTTTCCCCATTTTATTTAATCTGTCAAAAAGCAAACTATATGAAATACAAATTTGAAATAAACGGATGAAAACAAAAAGGGGGTAATTCTTAACACATGATCTCATTGCAAAAACCGGAGGTTCTCTCTCCCCGCCTGAACCAAATCCAACAATTACAATAAAAGTACCTGTAATAACAGTAGTAGTAGTAATAATAATAAGCATTGTAGTTACTCTTTGGCTGCGTCCCAATTCTCTACACTTCTCCTACAAGGACCAGAAGTGTGTAAGTGCACACTCTGATAACAGGGTAGAGAATCAGGACGTAGCCTACCTCCATCTTAAATACGGCAATGCCATTGGGAATTATGTACAGATCTAATCACACTCTGCCTCCAATACAAAGGAGGTCAATGAGGGCGACTGCTGGACTCTGAGGTCCGTCGTTGCCGGGAGGGCGTGCTGTGCCCGTTCATGCAGCCGTTGTGCCGCTTGGTCAGTCCGCCGTTCAGAATGTCTTGGATGTGCTGTACTATCAGGTTTATTGCCACTGGGAAAAAAAGACCAGAGGAAGGGAACAGTGAAGTTAGGGTTACCATTGTACATTCACAAAAGGGGTGTAAACAAGGAAACTCCCGAGGGAAACGAGTCATGTAACGTGACGGCTCCATAAGAGCCAACCTTTCCTTACCATAACCCTTCACTATATTGACAAAAAGGGGCAAAAAAGATTCCATACAACCCAAAGGGATATTAAAGGATCAGATCTCATGGACGTTCCTCCTTACCCAAGTTATCTGCTCCACGAGGGATGATCACGTCAGCATACTTCTTAGTCTGGAAATAAACATTGCAATTACTACAATAACTAGGCAAGTATTTGCAAAGATTATGGCTGGCTTCATTGACTAGCACACTATATTACAGGGACACACAGAGTGGAAACTTACTGGAAGACAGAACTCCTCAAAGGCAGGTTTGACAAATGTGATGTATTGAGTAAGAACCTGCTCAAGGTCCCTGCCCCGTTCACCTATGTCTCTTAGCACTGGAAGAAATAAACAGGTTGGAACACAGAACACACTAGAATTGTAACACAGAACACGCTAGAATTGGAACACGCTAGAATTAGAACACGCGCGTTAGAAGTCAAGAGACACTGACACAGAGTCTGACTGGCAAGAGTTTGTACGACGTTTAACCTTATCCAGAAATACACAAGGAAGTTGAGTCAGCAAACACACCTCTGCGTGAGAGCCGCGTGTCTGCATCCGTGTCTACAAACAGTTTCATCTGGAACAGGTCTCTTATCTCCTGGGAGTAGAACATCAGGATGCCCTCGAACAGCACCACGTCAGCCGGGTACACAGTCACAAACTCATCCTTCCTGGAATCGAACAAGACAGCATGAATATTTTTTTTAAATCAGGATGACCCAACAGGACACATGCCATAAAATAAGAACGAACAGCCTGGTATTGTACAAACAGTTTGTATTGATATTTCAGAAGAAAACATCCTGTTAGAGACAACCATGAGACAGATAAAATGTGATTGAATACCCAACAACGCTGTATTAAAACAGACCACAGAAACCTGCTCTACGTGGCTGTTCTCAGTCGGTACTACCTGAACTTGACAAATAAGAATACTTGGGTTAGAAACATGTACAGTTATTGTTAGAACACAAGAGTAGAGGGGTATACTATCAAGCAGCAGCCAGCTAACCCTGATATATAACTATTGATTTCCTGTATCACTAAGAAAGCTACATTTTGGATATGTGATTTTGGTTGTTGAGTCAATTAGACCATGTCCAATTCAAGAAAAGATATTTAGGCGAGTTAGCTGGCTAAGTCCTTGATCCTGCTTTGTAGTACCCCCCCCCCCCCCCTCTGGTGTGTGGACACCGCAACAACGAGGAGCTCACCTGGAATGGGTGAAAAAGTCGTACACAGGGATCTGTACGGTCTTCCCCTGCATGATCTGCCACAAAGTCTTCATGACCAGCTCATTGTCAAAGGCATCTGAAGAATGACAGTTTTAGAGAAAGAAATTCCACGAGATTCACAAGTAAAACAACAAGAGACAGAAATGGCTCTGACCATACATGGACTACCATGTACCATCTGCTGACAGTGGCCTCCACTAAACTCACGTGTGAACACATGCTATCAAACACACACTAGACTAGTGTAATTGAGGAATCTCTGTGGAGTCTACTGGGTCACAGCTGTTAAGGTCTGTCTCTCAGACCCTGGGTCTCCCCCAATAATATCTCCTGACACTTCTACACACAAATCTAAAAGGTATTGGATCGGTGGAGACATGGGCTAGACTATGCCAGGCATTTCTCTTTTAAATCAGTGAGAGGAAATTAACACTTTAGGAGAAAGTGGAGATTGAGACTCCCCCCCCCCCCCCCTGTCGTGCAGCAGCTGAGAGACACTCTGCTATTATAGATCTGCTGACTAGGAGTATGGCAGGAAGATGAGCTGAGTGTATGAGGGATGGATGGCCAACAGAGGCCAAAAATGGATCAGGTATGCGATGGTAAAAAACGTGAATGCCTCTGGAAATTTTATATGAAATGTGGCCATGGGTCATGTGATAAATTTAGTTGTTTAATTATATTTCAAAGAAGGGTGAAACATTGTATCAACTGGGTCCGGCCCTGTAGGCTATTCGTGCAAGGGATAAGAAGTAATCAGGTTGGCCTATTTTAATGATGTTTTCACTGGAAAGGGAGAGAACTGGAAAGATTTTTCAAATACATTGAGGAACTATTGTCACTCATTGAATTTACAAACAGACTTTTACTTGCTGAAAAAATTACTTTGAGAAGCTCCACAGTTCATTAGTGCTGGTGAGTTAAGCCAATAGGAAATATTACATCAGATCCCCAAATGGTGACATTTATACAATTGCGCACAGGCCAGGTTGCCTAGGCCTACTTCTATGTGTAATCAGGTACACGTCCTTACTCAACATTGACAGGAGTGCTTCAAACAAAAGACAATTAATAAATTTGACCAAACTCAAATGGAATTAAATAAACCAAAACTGGTTTCTCACAAGTGTAGCATTGGTTGTGCACTCTGCAAACAACGTGTCCACTCCAACAACGGTAAACGACTAATAATAATACAAAACAAATTGAATGCATTACCAGAAATTACCGTAGCCAAACAAACACTGTAGATTAGAAATGATGGTTATTAACATTAATGTACTATTGGTGATATATGCAAATGGGGATTGATAGACTAACAATCAAAGGGCAAACAATTCACACAATTAAATTATGAAACAATGAGTTTGCACGAATTGGCGGGAGATTGCTTTTTCTGAAGAGCTGTGCATCGTGCATCAGCCACCACACTCCCCTTCTTGGACTGTGCCATCCCTGCAGCATGAACAATGAATTAGTCCAATGAGACATGCGCAAAGCAGACAGGTGTCTCGTGTGCCATACATTAAATATATTTGCGACTGCTCGACAAAAAAATATATAATCTTGGTCAACCAACAGCCTTACGACCAAACAATCGATCAGTCGACTAAATGGGGTCAGCCCTAGTTGAACTACATTCAAAGTCAGACATTCTGATGTATCTACACACAGCAAAGCAGACCCTTCCAAGCCCCAGCCAGCCACAGCTCCTGGTCCTACGCGTCGCTAGCATGGCCCCCACCAGGCTAGCATGGCCCCCACCAGTCCTACGTAGCTAGCAGCCCTATGCGGACCCGACCCCATACCTGGGTGATCGAAGTTGAACTGGCCCTTGAGTGCTTTTGCCTTCTGTTCTGGAGTCAGCTCTCTGTAGAAACTGTCCTGGCTGAGGATGGCTACCTGGAAAACAACGACATAAGTCAGCACTACACCGAGGAAGCTAACCATCTCGGGTTGTATAATACTGGTATAGAGAAGAAAAAAAACAGAATAGGGATAGACTGGAGAGAGAGGTTGGCTACCTGGAAAAAATAATGACGCAGATCGGTCAGGGCTGCACAGTGGAAGCTAAACCCTGAGTGCTGTGGCTGTGGGGTACAGTACAGAAAAACCAAGACTGGGGGGAGAGAATGGAATGTACCTGTCGCTGGTGGTGGTCGATTTCATTCTGGCCCAAAAGCTCCATGATCTTCTCACACACCGACGACTGCAGAGACACAGAAGAACACAGGACGCATTTTACACTGTTGTAGAACAAACGATATTTGATAGGTTTCGATGGGTTTATTGTGGACCTAAGCTTGTCGCCTGCCTTCGCGCCTTTGGGACAACGACTCCCATCGTTAGGGCAGAGACACGAACATCGTCATTATATACAGATCTCTGGTTGCAGTCACATTTCTTTACACAGTTGGAAGAGGGCATGATGCTGGTGAATTTGCACGTCCCATGTAACACAAGCAGTAAATCCACGACTTAGCTTCATTGTTTTCTGATAGAAAATAAATGAATGTTTCTTGTGTTTCACATAGCCAGCCACGGAGTTGTGGTGCATAGTAGGCTATTTACTGTGCGTTGATTGACAACTGAACAGGAGTTTGTTTTATTAAAAAAATAAAGTGTCGAACTGACTGAATAAAGTTGATCTTCTTTATGCCCTTGACATTCATAACTTAGTTACATGTCCATGGTACCGCGTCGGGACAAGTAAGCCAAAGGGCTTCCTAGACGTCGGGACAAGTAAACCAAAGGACTTCCTAGACGTCGGGGCTTGCCAAACAGTGATGCTAAAGTGAGTGACTCGTTTGTAACCTACCGGATTGCATCGGTGAGAGAGCCACTCATTTGGCCTTTTTTGACAATTTATCTGCAGATAAATTATGAAAACATTCAATGAAGATAGTAAATGGTAATCTCAAACAAATCTACTTTGAAACAAGAGTATACACCTCACACACATGGTTATGGGCTTTTAAAAAAGGTACCTGTACCATGGTCAGAGAGAGTTGAAATGTATTCAATGTATTCCATTTTCAGTTCACACACACAGAGAGAATACTAAAATACAAAACCATGACAAACACCGGATTTAAAAAATATATATTTTATAAGTAATGGTTAATTAATTATTAAAAAATATTCATAACATTGTCATTTGACTGGAGGAAAGGATTTTAAGCATTGTTGTGGACTTACATCTAATTGTTGTTTTTCTATTTAAAAAAGTGTGATTGAGCAAAATGGTGTACTGTGTGCTAGTTACAGTATGTTCTGTGTACTGCACAGTGTGTTCTACAGTGTGCTAGTTACAGTATGTTCTGTGTACTGCACAGTGTGTTCTACAGTGTGCTAGTTACAGTATGTTCTGTGTACTGCACAGTGTGTTCTACAGTGTGCTAGTTACAGTATGTTCTGTGTACTGCACAGTGTGTTCTACAGTGTGCTAGTTACAGTATGTTCTGTGTACTGCACAGTGTGTTCTACAGTGTGCTAGTTACAGTATGTTCTGTGTACTGCACAGTGTGTTCTACAGTGTGCTAGTTACAGTATGTTCTGTGTACTGCACAGTGTGTTCTACAGTGTGCTAGTTACAGTAACTAGTACTAGGGCTGTTACGGTGACCATATTACTGCCACACTGACGGCCACGAGTCATGACTGCAGTCAAATTCCAGGTGACCGTTTAGTCTTCTCCAAGCTCTGATGCTGCTGATGGTGATTAGTAGCCTACCAAACGTGCTAACTGCCTGGTACTCAGAAGTCTATTGTCCCTCTAATCACTGAAATCAATGCAAATGTAATGGAACATCTAAATCAAAACACTTCATGAGAGCCCATGAGCTCATGTTGCACAACAATAGATGTATTTTTCCCCCCTGCTTCACGACAGGTGCTAGATAATTGTCCATTCTAAATCAAAATGTCACATTATTTAGTATATGTAAAGACAAGATTAAATGAAGTATGATGGGTGACAATATTAGTCTATCACTTGTGAATGACGCCCAGCTTCTGTGCAGTAAGGCAAGAAACAGTGAAACTTTCACCCCCAAAAGATACACCTTTATAATAAAGCATAATCACATTGCAGTGACGTTTGAGCAGTGGAAAAAGTACCCAATTTTAATACTTCAGTAAAGGTAAAGAGAACTTGAGGCGTTTTCTATTAAGGTAAGTGAAAGTCACCTGGTAAAATACTACTTGAGTAAAAGTCTAAGTATCTGGTTTTAAATATACTTAAGTATCAAAAGTAAATGTAATTGCTAAAATATACTTATCAAAAGTAAAAAATCATTTCAAATTCCTTATATTAAGCTAACCAGGGGCACACCAACACATAATTTACAAATGAAGCATTTGTGTTTAGTGAGTCCGCCAGATCAGAGGCAGTAGGGATGTTCTCTTGATAAGTGTATAAATTTGACAATTTCCTGTCAAAATGTAACAAGTACTTTTGGGTGTCAGGAAAAAACGTATAGAGTAAAGGGTATATTATTTTCTTCAGGAATGTAGTGAAGTAAAAGTAGGCAAAAATATTAGGCTGCCCGACAACAAAATCTTGGTCATCAGAAAGTGGTCTTTCGACTATTCGATTGGTCAATTTAAAACTTTATATAGCCACTCCCTATGCATTTTAATAAAATCAACTATATGAATTGAGCTTGTCTGATGAAATAAGACAAGAGGGCGCCAGAGATCTAGATAATCTCCTCCCTCTCCTGCTGGCTTTCAGATTCTGCTATTACTCCAGACCTGCCAACCCAGTCCAATGCGGCAAATTGGAGATTCAACTCGCCCGCATTGCACACGCCGAATTGGGGTTCTTTCCCCGGACACTCGTTTGTGAGTCTTGGTACAATTCTATAATTGCGATCAATCAAGTCTATAAAAATGTGGGATACTTTGACGGCATTCCATTTACACATATGGTAAAAGTCACTAACAAGATCTAAATAAAAAGAACAAAAAGAGCCTTTATTCTTGGAGTTTATTTTATTTTAAAACTGAAGTTATTTGTTTAGGTACAAAATGTACAAACGTCTAATCCACTTTATTTTTTACTGATATGATAAGAACAAATGTTTGAAGCAGAGCATCAGTATCAAAGAAACATGTTATCCATAAAAACGAAAAAGCTATGATAGGAAACAGTGAGGGTGAGAACAAATCTTCTGGACACCTTCAAAATGTTCAGGAAATCATTTCCTAGACAGATTTGCCTGGTACCTAGCAGATTTAGCCTTACGCAGCAGGGCATCAGGGTAGACTTCTGTGGCTAACAGTTCCTCTGGCAATCATTGAAAACTTCTTGGTAACTAGGGCACTCAACATGTCTGTACTGAGGGAGGCTCTGTACTGGGTTTTGTTCTTGGAAACGAGACTGAATATTCGTTTGCAGTCTGCATTGCTGTGGAATATGACCAATATCCCCAGCCGAAAGGTGGGAGTAGACCAGGCTGCCCCCCCTTTACTTGTGCCAATGTCTCTCCAGGCCTGATCCGTGCGCATGTTGACCAGACTCTGCTCAAAAGGCTATTTTTTGTATTTGCATTTAATTTCTGTCACTAGCAAATGCTAGTGAACTGCTGGCACTTTTTAGCCCACTGAATGTCCATCTTATGTTCACTAACGTTAGCTTGAAACAATGTGTTTACCTTTCCACAACACACAGAGTCAAAAAAAGGGATTTGTCCATGTGTTTACGTACAGCTGACAGTCGGCAAACTCAGCATCACAACAAACAGGAGGGGCAGACGGGGTAGCTACGTCGAATAATGACGTATTAATCTCCATGTCCGTTGACACAAACGCTGTACATGTTTGTGTATTGCAGCTCGAGAATCGAGATGTTAGATTTACTCAGTGGATTTATTTTTTATTCAAATGTATTTATAAAAAAAAACACTTTTAACCCAGATCTCATATCTGCGTACACGGACAGAGAATTGCGTAGTTGGTACGCAAAATGCGTGCATGTTGGCAGGTCTGTTACTCTCCTGAAGTTGCCGGTAATAGGCTACACGAGGAGTCGGCAACCTTTCTCAGGTGGAATGCCAATTTATCTGATCATTTCTACCGATCTGCGTGGCAGTTAGTTTTCATATGCACATTTTCACGGAACAGGTTAATTTAATTTACAATAACGTCTTCATATCTTACAATGATTGTCATGTGGTTAATCAAAATTCTATCCAAACCTAAATGAAAGTGACACCTAAAAAGCAACTTCAATTGCAAACTACAGTACCAGTCAAAAGTTTGGACATATACTCATTCAAGGGTTTCTCTTTATTTATTTTTACTATTCTCTACATTGTAGAATAATAGTGAAGACATCAAAACTATGATATAATACATACGGAATCATGTAGAAACCAAGAGTGTTAAACAAAAAATATATTTTATAATTTAGATTCTTCAAAGTAGCCCCCCCTTTGCCTTGATGACAGCTTTTCACAAGTAAATGTGGACAGTTCTTCCAACATCCGATGTGTTAGTCTTCACTTGTAGCCTACGAGAAGGACCCCATCATGCAACAGACATTGGCTAATAACTGAGAGGTGCTTCGTAGCACGCACCCGGGAGAAGGGAATTAAAATTCTTATATTCAGCACAAGAGCACAACAGCCCCTGGCCGCAAAATGCACGGATTTTTTAGGGGGCATTACGGCCACAAAGGGGATTCCGCCTGGAAATTCAAGGCATTATCAAGTGCTTGTCAAATTGTGAATTAGGCGCTGATGAAGTGTGTACAGCCTGCGCAAAAAACAAAGCTTATGCCTTCCATGCCACTTTTTTCAAATCATTGGAGTTGTATCATGCAGCCTTAGAATGTATTAAAAATCAAAACATATAGCCCAATGTTTGTATCCCAACTGAAGTTTCATAAATAACAAAATAAAGCATATAGGAGGACCGGTTTCTTTATTAACCGCTCAAAACAGAATAGCCGTACGTGCGCACTCGTTTGGAATAAATATCCTTTCTATTTTATTCAGCTATGTTCAATTGTATTCTTCATACTAAAAAAAGAATGCCACAGAATTCTAAGCAACTAACTCCAACTCAGAGTATGCTATTCTGTTCTTCTGAAATAGACCACATTTCCTTAATTTCTTGTTTCTAAAATAAATGGATTGATTGTGATAGTGTAGGCTATATTAAAATGGCTTTATTAGACTGTCGATGTTCCTAAGGTCTGCATCAGTGGCTTGTAGGCTGTGTGTGGGGAAGCCAGGAGATGCTAAATGTGTTTGTTAATTAACAGTCAATTACTGTGAGACCACAGTTATTTGCTTGGCAATCATTGTCTGACAATTTCATGACGACCACAGCCCCACACAGTACCCCAGCAAAACATACTGTACCCAGTACCCCAGCAAAACAGGGAGCACTATGGAAGTACCACCCTGGACCCAAGTGCCCTTCCCAGTGCCCAGGCCATCTGTCCTCACCGACACCCTCGAATGCCAGGATCTCCCATCTACCAGGCTGCCAGTGCTGACGGGGCATTCTCCTGACCTGCCACAGACTATGGTGCTTTTGTGTCCGTGAAAAAAAGTGTCACAATGAAATCGGACGCCCACTCCGGAGACCGTGTTGTTCAGCACTGCAGCACACAGACTAACCTAAAGCTGCTCATCTAAGAGCCTGTCAAACATGATGTAGCTTCTATATACAGACTATGATTTGGCAAGACATAACACTACAGCAGGGTGTTTGTACAGTAAACATTACAGGCAGTAAGTCATCTCAGTTAGCAAACGCAAGCATACAAAAGGCCTGGATACCATTCAACCAGAGCCACATTGGTGTCAGTGCACTTACAGTAGGGTAATGTGACGTCATGTTTGGTACATCATGTTCGTTATCATACGGCAGGTTATTACTGTTCGCTCACTACTTCCTCATAACTCCATGGGCCATCAATCCCAAACCACCCCACCTCAGTCACACCCAACACCGTGTACGGGGATTTTCAAGGAGCCAAACAGTGGCCCTATGCCAAAAGTTAACTTCATGTCTGGGTCAACCGAACAATAGGAACGGAGGAGGGTATGGAAGGGGCCAGGGAAAGGAAAGGACATTGAGTGGAAGCTTCCATCGAGTTCTTTTAAGAATTTTAACATTAGTTAATTTCACAAGCTTATTACACATGCCTTGTGATATACGAAGCAAACTATTAATTTGCTTTCCAAACTACTGTTGGTATCAAGACCGGTATTTAATTGTGGTCTCAAACCAACAAGTACGAACAAATAGTGGAAAACTACAGGCCATACTAGGCTCAGTGTTAACACGTCATTATCAAATCACACAAAGCTATTAACTACATAGTGTGGCAACTACATAAAAATCTTGACTGCGTCCTGTACTACTTTAAAAACAAATCATCTAGCTAACAAAATAAGTTTCTTTGTAGCCTGGGTAGAAGTATTGTTAGCTAACATTCCACTCCTTTAATTTGCCAAAGATAGGAGTGGAATGAATGTTAGCTAAAAAGATTGGTAACCAGACTAGTTTCTTTCCCCACATCTGAAAAATCCATGTTTGTCTCGTTTGTCTCATTTAATCTCATCGCTGAGAAAGTGAAGAGAATATTATGCTTCGTTGTTAACGGATCTCTTTAAAAAATCATCCAATATTATTTAAGACTAGATGGATCAACAATTACATCAATTTAAGGATAGGATTTGTAATATTATTCCAAATCTTGTTTTTGAAAAAAAAAGTTGAAGTCATTGAATTTGTCCTAAAATGTAACCTCACTAAATTATACTCAAACATAGGATAGGAATATCCTGGTTAATTGTATATAAACATAATTCCTCCCCATAGGTGTTTGAGTTGGAATAACAGACAAAAATAATACATCTTAATTTTTTCAAAGATGGTTAGAGATCGTTATTTTGTTAGTGACAATTATTTAATGACAAATGTACAACCGTATAATTATGTTAAATGGAATTCCAGGGACGGTACAGTACCAGTCAAAAGTTGACACCTACTCATTTAAGGGGTTCTCTTTATTTTCACACGTTTTCTACATTGTAGAATAATAGTGAAGACATCAAAACTATGAAATAACACATACGGAATCATGTAGTAACCAAAAGTGTTAAACCAAAATATATTTTTGATTTTAGATTCTTCAAAGTTGCCAACCTTTGCCTTGATGACAGCTTTGCACACTCTTGGCATTCTCTCAACCAGCTTCGAGGAATGCTTTTCCAACAGTCTTGAAGGAGTTCCCACATATGCTGAGCACTTGTTGGCTGCTTTTCCTTCACTTTGCAGTCCAACTCATCCCAAACAATCTCAATTGAAAAACAAATGATGTCCCACTAAGCGCAAACCAGATGGGATGGCTTATCGCTGCAGAATGCTGTGGTAGCCATGCTGGTTAAGTATGCCCTAAATAAGTCACCAACAGTGTCACCAGCAAAGCACACCCACACCTACTCCTCCATGCTTCACAGTGGGAACCACAAATGCGGAGATCATCCGTTCACCTAGTCAGCGTCTCAAAAAGACACGGCGGTTGGAACCAAAAATCTCAAATTTGGATTCAGACCAAAGGACTGATTTCCACCGGCATAAAGATCATTACTTGTGTTCTTTGGCCCAAGCAAGTCTCTTCTTGGTGTCCTTTAGTAGTGGTTTCTTAACACAACAGCAACACAACTGATTGGCTCAAACGCAATAAGGAAAGCTCAATAAGGAAATCAACTTTTAACAAGGAGGACCTGTTAATTGAAATCCATTCCAGGTGACTACCTCATGAAGCCGGTTGAGAGAATGCCAAGAATGTGCAAAGCAGTCAAGGCAAAGGTTGGCTACTTTGAAGAAACTCAAATAAAATAGATGTTGATTTGTTTAACACTTTTGGTTACTACGTGATTCCATGTGTTATTTCAGTTTTGATGTCTTCACGATTATTCTACAATGTAGAAAATAGTACAAATTAAGAAAAACCCTGGAATGAGTAGGTGAGTCAACTTTTGACTGGTACTGTATATGCCATCGTTTTTTATGCAATACCTTACAGGTCTTATAAGACTTGTACAGGGAAATGGACTTGTCACTTATTAATGGACTTGTACAGGGACATTATGTTCATTAGATGAAGAATTCAGTTCTGTGTGCGTCAACCATACGTGCACTAATAATTATATTAGGAAGATATGTACCGAGCCTGCTTTTCTTCCTGCAAAAGTATACTGGAATACAATAAAATAAACTGACGCCCGTTTCCCGCTTGCGCCCACGTCTGTTATTGTTATGTAGCTAATATTAGCTAGGTAGCTACCCGTCAATAATCGATTCAACTGAACTAGCCAGTAGTCGTGTCCCTCGTCAATAAATAAGTCCAACAGTGGATAATAGCCACATTGTGTCGAATAGTTCGTCACTTTGACATTCAGAAGAGGGTACGAACCGTGGTCTTATTCGGCTAACCCGCGGGGCTAGCTAGCTAATCAAAGAACTTTAAACAAAAGAATGATTTAGCTGTATGGCGCGATAGATAACAAGCTAACGTTAGTCTCAATAGCCGATTTGGGTAGGCTCTCTATAGCTGTGTGTGCAAAAAAAGTAGCTAGCTAACGTTAGTTGTCTAGCCAGTCTAGTTACTAACATAACGTTAGCATGTAGTGCCGGGGATAAAATATAACGATTACAGTTTAGATAATTTACTAACTAGAAATTGTTGGTTGATTTGATAGCCAACTATAATTAACTAACGTTAAATGTATTTGCCAACTTAAACTATTTCCATTGTGTGTGGTGGAATTAGGCATCCTGGGGGCAAGGGAAATATGATGCCAACGGATGAAGGAAACCACAAAAGTTACAATCATTTAGCCAACTCATTAATAAATGCTGATTACTCAAGATTGGCAAGGGGTTGATGTCATTAAAACCAACAGTTCAACATGAGCCACGCGGTCGGCGAGTTTACGAGCGACTTGAACACATTCCATCAGTTGCAAAAACATACAACAATAGACAATATATGTAAGGTGCTAACCTTGCCACTGGCAGTGCCTCCAGACACTCCGATAAGGAATGGTTGTCGGATAACGTTGTTATTTTCGGCATAGTCACTCAGATGTGTTTCAGTGTCCCCGGCCATGCTTGCAATAACGTGCCTACAACAACGCAGCTGGGAAGAATACACTGTCCTGCTGAGCTCCTCCCATCATTTCTTTCACTAAATGTATAACTTTTTTAAATTTGATTTATTTTGTATTAATGAATTTTTCAAATGTCCTGGTCTTGCACATAATGTGATTTGTATGTAAATTGATTCATAAAGCTGTATTATTTATATCATTTGATTGTATGTTTGCGCTTCATAAATGGTTCGTGCTATACAAAATCCTTGGAACAGCCCTACACTAAAACCTAACCTTAACCCTTACCCAAACCCTTATCAGGGTTGGGTAAGTTACTTCCTAAATGTAATCCTTTAAAGTTACTAGTGACCTGTCCACAATTGTAATCAGTAACATAACTTTTGCATTACCCAACACTCAGTAATGTAATCTGATTACTTGCAGTTACTTTTGGATTATTTCGATTTGAGTCAGAAACATTAATTCCAGAAACAAAATTTACTACGTGTAAACAGGATAATTTGGTCCATGAAGTCAGACTCGTCCAAAACAGAGTTTTCTAAGTGAGTTCGTCATGATTTACTGTAGGGTAGGGTACAATCACGCTCACTTGCCAAGTGCCCAAGACATCATATGTAAAATTTGCCTATTTGATTGCGAACATTAAAAAAAGTGTAATAACATGTGTAATATAGTGCAATATATATATATATATATATGGAACCCTGATCTATATATATATATATATACACACATGGGCAAAACTTGGGTAAAACACTACAAACAGCCTACCCCACCGCTGGGAGGCGCCCGCGTGGTCCTAAAGCACACCTGACCCCTTTTTGTATCACATTCCAATGATAAAACGGGGGACAGAAATGCAATTTCAGAATGTCCCCCCCATCGCCAGTGAAAGTTGCACCCCTGCTTGTAATTAATACCTAGACAACCAGGTGATGCCAAGAGTGTGCAAAGCTGTCATCAAGGCAAAGGGTGGCTACTTTGAAGAATATAAAATATATTTTGATTTGTTTAACAGTTGTTTGGTTACTACATGATTCCATGTGTGTTATTTCATAGTTTTGATGTCGTCATTATTATTCTACAATGTAGAAAATAGTACAAATAAAGAAAAACCATTGAATGAGTAGATGTGTCCAAACTTTTGACTGGTACTGTATATACAGATCATATGGAAAGTATTCAGACCCCTTGACTTTTTCCACATTTTGTTACGTTACAGCCTTATTCAAAAATTGAACAAATAGATTTTTTTTGGTCCTCATCAATCTACACCAAATACCCCATAATGACAAAGCAAAAAACTTTTTGGGATTTTTTGCAAATATCACATTTACATAATTATTCAGACCCTTTACTCAGTACTTTGTTCAAGCACCTTTGGCAGCGATTACAGCCTTGAGTCTTCTTGGGTATGACGCTATAAGCTTGGCACAGCTGTATTAGGACCATGCCTCAGGACTACCTGTCCTGATGACTCCTTGCTGTCCCCAGTCCACCTGGTCGTGCTGCTGCTCCAGTTTCAACTATTCTGCGTGCGGCTATGGAACCCTGATCTCTTCACCGGACGTGCTACCTTGTCCCGGAACTGCTGTTTTCGACTCTCTCTCTCTCTACCGCACCTGCTGTTTCTATCTCTGAATGATCGGCTATGAAAAGCCAACTGACATTTACTCCTGAGGTGCTGACCTGTTGCACCATCTACAACCACTGTGATTATTATTATTTGACCCTGCTGGTCATCTATGAACGTTTGAACATCTTGGCCATGTACTGTTATAATCTCCACCCGGCACAGCCAGAAGAGGACTGGCCACATGCTGTCTGCCCAGTACAGTTGAATCTGTGATTCATCCATGAAGAGCACACTTCTCCTGCTTCTCCAGTGGCCATCAAAGGCGAGCATTTTCCCACTGAAGTCGGTTACGACGCCGAACTGCAGTCAGGTCAAGACCCTGGTGAGAACGATGTCCACGTAGATGAGCTTCGCTGAGACGATTACTGACAGTATGTGCAGAAATTCTTCGGTTGTCCAAACCCACAGTTTTATCAGCTGTTCGGGTGGCTGGTCTCAGACGATCCTGCAGGTGAAGAAGCCAGATGTGGAAGTCCTGGGCTGGCATGGTTACATGTTGTCTGCAGTTTTGAGGCCGGTTGGACGGACTGCCTAATTTGTTGTAGCCGGCTTATGGTAAAGAACTGAACGTTAAATTATTTGGCAACAGCTCTGGAGGACATTCCTGCAGTCAGCATGCCAATTTGCCACTCCCTCAAAACTTGAGACATCTGTGGCATTGTGTTGTATGACAAAACTGCACATTTTACTGTGGCTTTTTATTGTCCACAGCACAAGTTGCACCTGTGTAATGATCATGCTGTATAATCAGCTTCTTGATATGCCACACCTGTCAGGTGGATAGATTTTCTTTGCAAAGGAGAAATTCTCACTAACAGGGATGTAAACAAATTTGTGCAAAACATTTGAGATAAATAATATTTTTGTGCATATGGAACATTTCTGGGATCACTTATTTCAGCTCATGAAACATGGGACCAAGAATTTACATGTTGCGTTTATATTTTTGTTCAGTGTATATACGGTGCCAAGAAAGAGTATTTGCCCCCTTTCTAATTTTTTCTACTATTGCATATAAAGGGAACCTGAGTGAATAAATAACACAACAATTACCTGCTTATTTCATTTATTTAATAAACAAAGTTATGCAACACCCAATGCACCTGTGTGAAAAAGTAATTGTCCCCTGACACTCAATAACTGGTTGTGCCACCTTTAGCTGCAATGACTCCAACCAAACGCTTCCTGTAGTTGTTGATAAGTCTTTCAAGTCACTGTGGAGGAATTTTGGCCCACTCTTCAATGCAGAACTGTTGTAACTCAGCGACATTTGTGTGTTTTCAAGCATGAACTACCCATGTCATCCAAAAAGTTATACTTTTGAATCATCTGTCTACAGAACATTCTTCAAGAGTCTTGATGATCAGGTGCTTCCAGGTGCTTTTTGGCAAACTTGAGTCCACTTTTTGGGATGACGTGGGTCCCGTTATGCCTGGCGAAAACCAAACACTGCATTCCACAGTAAGAACCTCATACTACTCATACCAACGGTCAAGCATGGTGGTGGTAGTGTGATGGTTTGGGGATGCTTTGCTGCCTCAGGACCTGGATGACTTGCCTTAATAGAAGGAACCATAAATTCTGCTCTGTATCAGAGAATTCTACAAGAGAATGTCAGGCCATCCGTCTGTGAGCTGAAGCGCAGCTGGGTCATGCATCAAGACAATTATTCAAAACACACAATGAAGTCTACATGAAATGGCTAAAAAGCAACACATTTGAAGTTTAGGAATGGCCTAGTCAAAGTCCAGACCTAATGCAAATTGAGAATTTCTGGCAGGACTTGAAACTAGCAGTTCATGCTTGAAAACCCACAAATGTCGTTGAGTTAAAGGGGGCAATTACTTTTTCACACAGGGGTGTTGCATTACTTTTAAAAAATTAAATAAATGAAATAGTCATATTTTTTTGGGGGGGGGGGGATTTTTAAACTCAGGTTCCCTTTATCTAATATTAGGGTTTGGTTCAAGATCTGATAAAAAAATATGCGAAAATATAGAAAATCAGATAGGGGAAAACACTTTTTCATGCCACTGTATATATATATATATACACTACCGTTCAAAAGTTTGGGTTCACTTAGAAATGCTCTTGTTTTTGGAAGAAAAGCACATTTTTTGTCCATTAAAATAACATCAAATGTGATGTCAGAGTTGCACATCCCAAGGATTCCTGATAGCAAGTAAATGACGTAAAAACATCTCGTCAAACGTCTGTAGCTTGCTGGTAAATCAGCCAATTACTGTCATAGTGTATATTCCGCCGACAGCCTAAATGGTTACATTTCCAGTTCGTGCATTTTGGGATTCAAAATAAAGTTTACCGGATATATTGTCTACCTGTACTGGGAAGGTTTAGGTTTCCAAAATATGAAGTATTCATATTTAAAGTATTAAAGATGTTGAACCTCTTTTCGTGTTATTTTTCTTTGCCTCGTCAAAAAAGTGACGCTAGATCTCAAATTCCGCTGTGCATCATCTTTTCTATTTACGGTTGACTATTTTCACCACTTCCGGCCTTAACCCTATTTTAGTTTGTTGCATCAAAGATTATCTATTATATTGACAAGATATTCGAGTAACCGCTCTAACAATGGAAATACATGTCATCAAAGCCGGAATGCAGGCAGGGGGAGGCGAGTTCAGGTGGGACCAGTCTAGCCAATGAGAAGGCAGATACGCGTGTGAACAGATATGGAGATAGATAGAGGACTCATCTTTGTATCTGTGCCATTATATCATCTGTGACAGCATGGGCAGCACCATTTTTAAAATTGAACTTGGCAAGTCAGTTAAGAACAATTCTTATTTACAATGACGGCCTACCCCGCCAAACCCTAACCTGGATGACGCTGGGCCAATTGTACGCCGCCCTATGGGACACCCAATCATGGCCGGTTGTGATACTATCTGGAATCGAACCAGGGTCTGTAGTGACGACTCTAGCACTGAGATGTGCCACTCAAGAGCCATTTTCTTCTTCTTCATTGGCTGATTTCTCCCAACTCATAGGAATCTCCACCAAGTTGACTACTTTAAAATGATTTGAAGCCCTCAATTGGCAATGTTATATCCATGATGAGGCCTCTATCTAGCTCTATGACAAATCCGATATAGTCGTATTTTTCTAAATTTACGAAATGTCACATGCGTTTACTTATACCAGTGCATGCATAACAAGCTAGCCATTACGAAACGTCTATTGTATCAATATTGTATTGTATTTGCCTCACGTAGCAAATTAACAATTAAATTTTCCGTTGACCTCCATACAAAAATTCCTCACGTCGTGGGCAGATTTTGGGTGGAGTAAAAGCTCTCGCTTCGCCTTTTCCTCTCTGTAGCTGCACATAACTACACGATTCACATTGTTGCTAGCATATTTAAACCAAATTATTAGCATATTACTTAGATACAAAGTTTCAATCATCTGCAGAAGCAAGACCGAACTCTGTTTAGTTTTCGCAAACGTTTGAAAATGTTGAGCAGTGTTTCTCTCCGGGCTCAAATCGCTTCCATCATAGAGGTACTTTCTAAAGCTGCGGTTGCAGAAATTGGCAAAGTAGTCGACGATGGCATAGTTGTGTTACGTGTAGAAATGTGTCGACGGGAAAATGAAATCAACGTCCTGAAAAATAATGTACAACAACTTGACAGCGAGCTTCGAAGAGCTCGAGGGATTAATGCTCGAAGACGCATTCATCATGGTCGATCAGTCGCTGCTGAGAATCTTAGGAGAGGTGGGTCGACGTAGTGGTACTAACTATTTTATAATCAATAGTTATCAATAGCTAACTGTGTACGTGACGTAACATTAGTCAGCCAGAAATATTTGCAGGTAAACAATGTAGGCGTATTTAATCAGCCTACTCACGTCCACACAGCACTGAGCCCAGGGCTAACGTTAGGGCCCTACAACAGACGAGTGTGTCCTCGGGTCATATCTGTCTGTGCACAATGGGATGGGAGAGGAATAGCAATGACTCATTATAACCAATTCAGTGGCCTTGTTAGAGTGAAGGCCTACACCCTGAGATTGGAAGGTTGGGGGTTCGACCACAGACTGTCTCTGCTTGACACTCAGCATTAAGGAGATGGATTTGGGAGTAAGGCCCTACGACAGACAAGTATCCTGTCCAGGGGGTGTACTTGTACATCCCGCTATAGAAACAGGAGGCATGTGAAATCAAATCATTATTATTACAAACCATTACACCCTTCTTTGACTCAACTGCCCACAGGGACACATCCATTTAGATTACTATTAAAACAACCAATCAATTATTTTGATGACTGACATACAATACTTATTCATTTCCACAGGGCCTCGTAAAGGTGGTACCACTTGTGTGGGGAAGACCTCGCTTGAAAAACTGCAGCCTGAGGAAGATTTTAATGAAAAAGATCGACCTGCGGATGAGATTCTGGTGAAGACTGAGCCAGGAGGAGAGGGTCAACAGGAAGAGCGGACTACAGGGATAAAAGACAAGGAAGCATCATGCAGCAGTGTTTTCTTTCCAGGGAAACCATATTTAGAGTCAGACGTCAGAGAGGATATGATTTTACAGCTCAGACAGCAACAACGTTATCGGCAGTCAGACGCGCTCAGGAGAACAAGCGACGGCACAGTACAGTCAAATCCAGACCCTCAAAGTGTATTGGGTTCTGACCCAAATTATAATACGGCAAGGAGAGCGAGCAACAAAATATTTTGCCAGGTTAAGAAACACTTCATTTGCACACTGTGTGGAAAGAGTTTTGAACGTTACGGTCATCTTGAAAGGCATCTACGAATTCATACGGGTGAGAAACCGTACAGCTGTGACATATGTGGAAGATGTTTCAACCAGAAGGGTAGCCTCAAAGGGCATCTGAAGACTCACAGAGGTAAGAGATTAGAATCACTTATTAGGTTATAGGTCATAGACAATTCCATGTACGCATACCGAATAACAACCTATTCCCTATATAGTGCATTACTTCTGACTAGGGCCCATAGGGTATTGCATCATATAGGGAATAGGGTACTGTTTGGGACACACTCACTACATAATGACATCCAATATATTGGTTATTAATAGGACATAAACAATTCTATGCCTCATTGTTTTATTAATCAAATGTAATCTTTCCACACAGTATCGATGGATGGACTAGCTAACAACGAAGAGAAGCCTCCCCTGGATAGACGTCAGACTGAGGAAGAGCAGTTGAACGAAAAGGACGAAGTGTTCCAAACTGCTCCTCAGATGCCTATGAAGTCTGAGCCAGGGGAGGAGAAGGATGCATTCCAGACACTAGATCCTAAAGCAGAAGAACAGACTGCAGGGAGAGCAGAACAGCAACTGGATGAGGAATTGTCGATGTACGAGAGAGACAGCCAGCCGTGGATGTCCGGTCCACAAGCAGACAACGATATGGAGACGAGCAATTCAGAATATTTCAGCAGTTCAGGTCAGAACTCCCAGTGTCTCACTGATCACTCTCCTGTACTTCCTGTCCCAGGAATGGTGGAGGCGTCATGCAGCAGTGCTTCATCTCCAGGGAAACCATATGTAGATGTCAGCGAGGATATGATTTTACAGCTCAGGCAGAAACATTATGGATCTTCAGACACACTCTTGATAGCAAGTGACGGTACAGTACAGCCAAACTCACAGGTCATGGACGGGGCTTCTCTGAACCATCCTCCCATCTTCTCCAGTTTTCCGGAAAGGAAAGTGAAAACCTTCCAAGGAGTCACCAAGGACAAGAAGTGCTTCATCTGCTCATTCTGTGGGAAAGTTTTTGAGCGTGTTGGTCATCTGGAAAGGCACCAGAGAATTCATACGGGTGAGAAGCCGTATAGTTGTGACCTATGTGGAAGGTGTTTCAACCAGAAGAGTAGTCTCAAAGGGCATCTGAAAACTCACAGAGGTAAGAGATGAGAATAATATTGATGTTTTCATACTTTTAATATGTGAAAAGGTTAACTCTTAAGTGCATAAATCAGTCAATCATTCTGTAATTAACAGACAGTACGCCCGTTATATAATTAAATAATGTGCATCCTTAATGGAACCCTATTCCCTTTATAGTGTACTACTATTGACCAGGACACAAAGGGCTATGATCAATAGTAGTACACTACATACAGAATAGAGTGCCATTTTGGGATGGATACGAAGTGTTTTCCTGTTCTCTGTCGGGTTTAAGATGACGTTAAACAGTTCATGTTGGATGATTTACATTGTTTGAATTGCCATGTTGTTAAAATCTATGCTAAAATACTTGATACTCTTTTCCTGTCAAGCAGACGATGCTGACATGCTAACGGGACAACCGCCGCTTGATGATAAGAAGCCTGACGTTTATCCTAGACCCTCGGAGAATCCAGAGGAACCGAGGGATCAGCCCTCACCTGCTGAAGCACAGCCTAGCTCCGGGCACAGTGAGGAGGAGGAGGGCAGGGGGCAGGGGTTGGTGGGGGAAGCAGAGAAAGAGAAGCAGTTTGAATCCCAGATACTCAGTCAGTCAGGATCTCTACACCAACAAAGCACAGAGCGACCAGGTTACCAGGACGACCCAGAGTATGTCATGGATGAGAGGGAGAGTCAGCTGTGTAGATCTTTCACAGAGAGGCACAGTGATACTGCGTCTGGATCACTACATCCAGGTTGCTCCTCCGATGTGACAAAGCAGCAGAACTCCCATCCTGTTTCACCCAGTGTCAAATACCATCACAGTCCTTTTGATGGACTGCACCGCCACCACGGGTTCTATACGTCAGCTTCTAGAGAGGTGGAACTGGGAGACGTGTCTTTTCAGGAAGAGAAAGACAAGTTGGATGTGATTGAGCAAGAGCAGTATGCAGGGATGGTTCTACACGCAAGGAACAGGGAGGATGGTGATGGGACAATACTACCCAGGTTTCAGAACCGGGTACCACCGCCACCACTACCTGTAGAGGAGGAAACGGCAATGGGTGCTTACATCACAGAACCAAACTACAGTCAAGAGGGGATTTTATTTGCCCTTGGCATAGACAGTTTTGACAGTACAGAGGGCAGCAGTGCCACTACAGACGACACAAGAAATAGATGTTTCATATGCTCCTTTTGTGGAAAGAGTTTTGATCGCCATAGTCACTTTGAAAGACACCTGCACACTCATACTGGTGAGAAGCCCTACAGCTGTGAGATATGTGGTAAGACTTTCACTCAGAAGAGCAGCCTGAAAGCTCATCAGAGACTTCATACAGGTTAATCAAGGGCCAAAGAGTCTTAGTTTGTGTTCCGAATGGCACCCTATAACATTATTTAGTACACTACTTTTTAGGGTATGAATTGCCATTTGGGATGCACACTTACCTTGCTGAAAGTTGTTTCCGCCTCATCAAAACTCAATCAACACCAGTTAATAGGTATGGGACATTTGGCTGCTATTGTTAACACGTTGATGGTGTTGCAACAGTTTAGAAGTCCAACTAAATTGTGTTGATAAGATGTCTTGTTTGTTTGATATGGTCGTTTTTACTTTTTAATATAATATATTTTTTTACCTTTTTTAATTGAGAATCAATTCTCATTTACAATAGCGATATTCAAATGTTGGTGTTACGTAAAAAGGAACAGTTGAGTAGTTCTTTGTTTTATGTCATCAGGTATCTCTCCAATAATGTAAAAGGGTTTTTAAGAAAAACCTTCCTGCATCAACCAATCAATGATCATTGATCCAATTTAACATGTAGGCTACATATCCATTTTTTTGTGTGTGAAGACCTTGATGGTAGGGTTGCGTCTATAACCCTTGATCATGACTCTGTTGCATTACATTACACATAAGTCATTGGACGTAAGCATCTTCTGTTCGGGGGAGTTTTAAGAGCCCAGACATTCGGTCTGAACATTACCATGCGTCGCTTGTGGTATGGTTTTGGAAGCATAAGGATCTTATCTTTCATATCAGCTAGAAAATATATTTTTTTAAGTTAAATTAATACACACCTTTTTATAGGGTTAGTGTTTCCACAAGGCTGATTAGCCATCTCCTAACACCTGTGTGTAAATGGATGCCACCACAAACACGGAAAAATACTGTCTTCTGCAACTGTGTTAAAACAGTACGTTTCTATTTGTGAAAATATTTTTTGGGATGTAACATTAAAGTAGAGGGATTTATGTATCTAGAACCAACTGCTGCAATTGAGAATAGATTCACGTTTAGATGGTGTTTTTGGCTGTTTTGGCTTCCAGACCCAATTTGCCTCTAAACAGAACATTTCAGGTCCTTGGACAATAAGGAGTAACGTTAGGCTCCTTTAGTTCATTATTGGTCTAGGTTGCTTACTACTCAATGAGTAGAGTAGTTCAAATGATTTAGTTTTTTTACTCCAGCTATCCTAACCCAGGAAAATCAACCAAATACATTTTTGCTTTGATTTGTTTTTTGGTTTTTTTTGCTTGTGGATTTTTGAAATAAATGTAAAATTGTGAACGTCTCAATTTTGTGTGTTAATTGTTTTATTCAGTGACAGTAAAATAAAATGTTTTATAAGAGGATTCCTATTTCTGCCCTTGCAAATTTGGTGTTCACTTTTGTTGTACTTACGGTAACAAAAATTAGACTCATGTTTGAGAAGCTTTTGCCCACCTCCGTTAAGGTGTTTTAAATGACAAAGAATGGGACATGTAGCAGCTCTGTGCAAAGGAATGAAAAGATATGAGGGGAACAGGATTATGGTGAATGTGGGAACAATGTCAAGGTTAACTGCTGTGTGTGTGTGTGTGTGTGTGTGTGTGGGGGGGGAGGTGGGGGCACAGTGCAGCATTTGGTGGATGCCAGGTGCAGAACGTGGCTAGAGAGGCCCAAAGATATAAAATCATACATAATGTCTCTTAGGCAGAGGCTTCAATGCAGATTGGTGGAACTATTCGGCAGAATGATGGAGATGACAGGGTCAGTCCTGGAATAAGTGGACCTATTGTAGGAGTTCTGTTGGTCCTGACACCATTACGAGGCCTTTTCTGAAAGCTTGCTCTCACAAATGTGTCGTGTCAAAAGTCACCTTGATAGTTAATCAGATTTACTTTATAGCCTTCATTGGAAAGGTTATCAACATGACTGTACTTGAGGAAAGAAGAACTGCCAAGTTTAAGGTTATTGTGGGAGCAGCAACAGAGTTTTTAGGAGTAACAGATGTTACTGTCGCCATGATTGTTGACATGTTGACTTTTAATAATTATAATGATTGAATGTCTCAGTATAATGATAAAGTCATGGTTTTTGTCATCCTTCAGTGGAATGCCAGAAGCCTTATTGCTAACGGTCAGGACTTTAAGAAGTATGGAATTGATTTAGAGATCAAACCTGATGTGATATGTGTTCAAGAAACGTGGTTTAGACCACATCTTGATTTTATTATTCCTGGTTATTGTTCAGTCGGATCTTATTGGACAGGGTGGGTGGTTGTGCTACATTCATAAGGGAAGGTCATATATATGGTAATATACCTGTCCCATCTGAATATGAATGTGTGATGGTGGGAATCTACAGTGCAGGTAGTAATATTGAGTAGCAACATTTTTATAACCCTTGTCGTCAACTATCTGTAGCGATGTTTGATGAAATATCTGGAGAATTGGGCTCTAGAGAGTTACAGTGCATTCAGAAAGTATTCAGACCCCTTGACTTTTTCCACATTTTGTTACGTTACAGCCTTGTTCTAAAATTGATGAAATTGTTTTTTGACCCTCATCAATCATAACACAATACCCCATAATGACATCACAATACCCCATAATGACATCACAATACCCCATAATGACAAAGCAAAAACAGGTTTTTAGACATTTCTGCACATTTATTAAAAATAAAAAAACAAAATAAGACATTTGCATAAGTATTCAGACTCTTAACTCAATATTTTATTGAAGCACCTTTGGCAGCGATTACAGCCTCGAGTCTTTTTGGGTATGACGCTACAAGCTTGGCACACCTGTATTTGGAGAATTTCTCCCATTCTTCTCTGCAGATCTTCAAGCTCTGTCAGGTTGGATGGGGAGCGTCGCTGCACAGCTATTTTCAGGTCTCTCCAGACATGTTTGATCGGGTTCAAGTCCGTTGATGAGTAAAAAAAACTCACTTTTAGAGTAAGGCTGTAACGTAACAACATGTGGAAAAAGTCAAGGGGTCTGAATACTATATGAATGCACTGTATGTGCCAGTGAGTGAAGTGGGTGACAAAATGAAGGTGGTTCCTTGGTGGACCGAAGAGTGCACTGCGGCTATTCGAGAAAGAAATAGCGCTTACAGAGTGTTGTGTAGGAATACAGTGCCTTCGGAAAGTATTCAGACCCCTTGACTTTTTCAAAATTTTGTTACGTTACAGCCTTATTTTAAAATTGATAAAATAAAAAAAATGTCCTCAATAATCTACACACAGTACCCCATAATGAGAAAGCGAAAACAGGTTTTTAGAAATTTTTGCAAATGTATTCAAAATAAAAAATAAATACCTTACTTACGTAAGTATTCAGACCCTTTGCTATGAGACTCAAGCTCAGGTGCATCCTGTTTCCATTGATCATCCTTGAGATGTTTCTACAACTTGATTGGAGTCCACCTGTGGTAAATTCAATTGTTTGGTCATGACTTGGAAAGGCACACACCTGTCTATATAAGGCCCCACAGTTGACAAAAACCAACCATGAGGTTGAAGGAATTGTCTGTATAGCTCCGAGACAGGGTTGTGTGGAGGTACAGATCTGGGGAAGGGTACCAAAACATTTCTGCAGCATTGAAGGTACACAAGAACACAGTGGTCTCCATCATTCGTAAATGGAAGAAGTTTGGAACCACCAAGACTGTTCCTAGAGCTGGCTGCCCAGCCAAACTGAGCAATCGGGGGAGAAGGGCCATGGTCAAGGAGGTGGCCAAGAACTCGATGGTCACTCTGTCAGAGCACTAGAGTTCATCTGTGGAGATGGGAGAACCTTCCAGAAGGACAACCATCTCTGAAGCACTCCACCAATCAGGTCTTTATGGTAGAGTGGCCAGACGGAAGCCACTCCTCAGTAAAAGGCACATGACAGCCCGCTTGGAGTTTGCCAAAAGGCACCTAAAGACTCTCAGACCATGAGAAACGAAATTATCTGGTCTGATGAAACCAAGATTGAAAACTTTGGCCTGAATGCCAAGCGTCATGTCTGGAGGAAGCCTGGCACCATCCCTACGGTGAAGTATGGTGGTGGTAGCATCATGCTGTGGGGATGTTTTTCAGCGGCAGGGACTGGGAGACTAGTCAGGATCGAAGCAAATATGAATGGAACAAAGTACAAAGAGATCCTTGATGAAAATCTGCTCAGGACCTCAGACTGGGGCGAAGGTTCACCTTCCAACAGGACAAGGACCCTAAGCATCACAGCCAACACAAATCAGGAGTGGCTTCAGGACAAGTATCTGAATGTCCTTGAGTGGCCCAGCCAGAGCCCGGACTTGAACCGGATCGAACCTCTCTGGAGAGACCTGAAAATAGCCATCCATCTTGACAGAGCCTGACAGAGCTTGAGAGGATCTGCAGAGAAGAATGGGAGAAACTCCCCAAATACAAGTGTGCCAAGCTTGTAGCATCATACCCAATAAGACTCAAGGCTGTAATCGCTGCCAATTGCATGCTCCCTCAAAACTTGAGACATCTATAGCATTGTGTTGTGTGAAGAAACTGCACATTTTAGTGACCTTTTATCGTCCCCAGCACAAGGTGCACCTGTGTAATGATCATGTTGTTTAATCAGCGTCTTGATAAGCCACACCTGTCAGGTGGGCGGATTATCTTGGCAAATGAGAAATGCTCACTAACAAGAACATCAACAAATTTGTGTGCAAAATTTGAGAGAAGTTTTTGTGCACATGGAACATTTTGGGGGTCCTTTATTTCAGCTCATTAAACATGGGACCAACACTATACATGTTGCGTTTATATTTTTGTTCAGTATAAATAAGCAATGCAGGTGTGACATTTTAAATGCTCATGTTAGTGTGTATAAGAAAAGAGACACTGTTGATTCTTCTTTGAATGCAGATTTTACCATACATGAGATGTGTTCTACAGCTGCACCATCGAGAGCATCCTGACTGGTTGCATCACCGCCTGGTATGGCAACTGCTTGGCCTCCGACCGCAAGGCACTACAAAGGGTAGGGCGTACGGCCCAGTACATCACTGGGGCCAAGCTTCCTGCCATCCAGGACCTCTATACCAGGCGGTGGAAGGCCCTAAAAATGGTCAAAGACTCCAGCCACCCTAGTCATAGTCTGTTCTCTCTGCTACCGCATGGCAAGTGGTATCGGAGCGCCAAGTTTAGGTCCAAGAGGCTTCTAACAGCTTCTACCCACAAGCCATAAGACTCTTGAACATCTAATCAAAAGGCTACCCAGACTATTTACATTAGCCCCCCCCCCCCCCCCCCCCCTCTTTTACGCTGCTCCTACTCTGTTTATTATCTATGCATAGTCACTTTAATAACTATACCTACATGTACATATTACCTCGACTAACCGGTGCCCCCGCACATTGACTCTGTACCGGTACCCCCCTGTATATAGCCTCCACATTGACTCTGTACCGGTACCCCCTGTATATAGCCTCCACATTGACTCTGTACCGGTACCCCCTGTATATAGCCTCCACATTGTTGTTTTACTGCTGCTCTTTAATTATATGTTACTTTCATTTCTTATTTTTTTATGGATCTTTCTTAAAACTGCATTGTTGGTTAAGGGCTTGTAAGTAAGGATTTCACTGTGAGATCTACACCTGTTGTATTCGGCGTATGTGACAAATAACATTTGATTTGATTTTCAGCCTTAATAGGCTGTAGATATACAGCCCTAGGTCATGATCAGTTGTGCTATGTAATGTTTAAGCATCTACTGTACCTGATGAGGTCATGTACGTTCCCCTAGGATAATTTAATAAGATTTGTAGTGAGGGGTTTATACCTTCTGGTTGTAAACATGCAGTAATATTACCTTTTGTATAGCCTGGTAAGGACCCTTCATGTGCTGATAGTTAGACCAATAGCACTGACCTCTAACTTGTGTAAATTGATGGAAAATATGATAGTCATCAGATTGTCATATTTCCTGGAACATAGAGGTTTATTGAGTCAATGTCAAAGTAGATTCCGTAAAGGTCGATCTACTTTGGATGCATTAGTAAAGGTGAGCAAGTTGAAAATACTCTGGCTGTCATGTTCCTGACCTATTTTCTGTTGTTTTGTATGTGTTAGTCGGTCAGGGCGTGAGTGTGGGTGGGCATTTCTATGTTTTGTGTTTCTATGTTTAGGTTTTGTAATCAGCCTTATATGGTTCTCAATCAGAGACAGGTGTTTGACGTTGTCTTCTGATTGAGAACCATATATAGGTTAGCTGTTCACACTGTTTGTTTGTGGGTGGTTGTCTTCCGTGTCTGTGTCTGTGCACCACACGGGACTGTTTTCGGTTTGTTCGTTTTATGTAGTCTGTTCCTGTTCATGCGTTCTTCACGTTATATGTAAGTTCGTGTTCTGGGGCCTGTTGCACAAAAGTAGAATTAAGACATCCGGGATAAATGACTCAGCTGAGCTCAATGAAGCCAAAACATGTGCGTCCAGGCTTAATTGGTTGCACAAAGACCAAGCCAGGATGAGCAGACACGGATTCATTAAGCCAGGTGAAACCAATCCTGGATAGGTGCGCGCTCACGGCTCACTCAAATAGACCCCGCCACAGATCACAGATTAACTGATTTACCATGGCAACTAGAGCCGCGAAGCACAAATCCTCATGGAGGCATACGAGGAGGTAAAAGATATAATTAAGAAGAAAGGCAACACCGCCACAGTGATAAAGCAAAGAGAAAAAGCGTGGCAAAGTATTGCAGACCGCCTGAATGCGTAAGTAGTGCACAATTACACACTCACCGCTCCGCTGAAACATCACAATTACAATTCAAATATTTAATTCACATCTCCAAAAATGCAGTTGTACTGTAATTATGAAACGGTTAAATTTTTAATTGAAATGCACTGCAGATATGAGTGAAATTGTGTAAAGTAACTCCATCACACTGTATAAAGCTATGATAAATGTTTTGATATTTTTACTGAAAACAAGACAAAAATACCAAGTAATTTTTTGCAGTGTGACTCCATTAAATGTGTGTGTGTGTGTGTGTGTGTAGATTAAACATGAACGGGCCAAAACGGACATGGCAGCAGGTCAAAATCAAATACAAGAACATTCTGCAGAATGGTATGGTCCCTGACTAATATTTAACAAAGCACAAGCATATATTGTACCCAGAAGGTGCCTGCTCACACATTGTCTGTACTGTTTTAGCAGTGAAAAAGAATACCCACAGACAAGGCACGGGTGGTGGGTCACCAAAGGCTGACCTTACCCCAGCAGAGGACATGGCCTTGGAGCTAAATAAAGGCAGGCCCGTCTTAGAGGGGATCCCTGGGGGGAAAGAGACGAGCATAGGTTCCTCCCAAGATGCCACCCGCTTCATTCAAGGTATGTCCTTCCATCTCTACATGGGATACAACCACATTCATATTGAATCAATTTGGACTGTCTGACTTTGGTTTACCTATTGCCTTGCAGTGTCTGGCAGCACTGTGTTCCTGTTAGAGCCACCAGCACAAGCACCAGACGATGCTGATCCAGTGAGTACTCCATCAAAGGCATACTGTAGGCCTGGCATGTCTTGTCTACTAGCTTCAATATGAATCCGATTAAATGTGATAGGGTGAAGGCCCCAGTGCAGCAGCAACAGCACATGATGGAGACGATGATGAGGAGGAGACCATCTCTCTGGATTCCAGAAGGCATGAGGTATCATGTTAAGACTGTGAAAGTACTATTTACTCTACAATGGTGAGGAGTCCTCATCAAAATCAAAAAATCTAATTTCTTTTACAGGACCCAGATGCTATACAGTGGGAAAACCAGCCTGGCAACATAGTGCGTATTAATAAAAGGACACCACATCCTGCCAAATTCCAGCTGCGCTAATTGTATTGTGTTCACAGAGCTCACAAGCTATCAGAAAGTTGTATGGCAACCACCTCCGGCGCCAAATAGAACTGGCAGACATAGACATTCAGTACAAGAAGAAAAAGATGGAAAATCTTGCACTGGAGTCCGAAATAAAAAAGAGGACAATTAGGAAACTGGACCTTGAAATAAAAAAACTTGAGAGGGAGGTGAGATATGCCTTCAATGTACACTGTATGCTAACTGTAACACAAATGTATTAATCATTATTTTTCTTTCCTCCCCCAGCTCCAAGAAGATGACACAGCTCAAAATAAAAATTAGGTATATTCTCGTAAAGTCAAGTGAGCCATGACATATGAGCTCTTATTGTGAGCACACAGGACGGTGGCATCTTTCTAAGGTTTTTTTTATTTTCCCAGCAATCAGTACAACCAAGTCATCGTTATAAGGCATCGCCCTCTTTTGCCCACCCCCCCAGCACCAGGTGTGGCCACTAGCCTATATGAAGGCCCAAAATTGTGTGTTCCTTTCTGCTCTGACAATGGCATGCCCATTCGTGCGAGATGTGGTGGATGAAGAAGCACTTGTGCTGAGGAGAGCCTTCAGGCGAGAAAGGGTCTTCAGGGACCGGTTGGACCCACTGGCCTTCCCTGATGACCATCTATATGAAAGATACAGGTTTTCTGCAGATGGCATCAGGTATCTATGCAGACTACTGGGTCCCAGGATTAAGCACCGCACTGCACGGAGCCATGCACTGAGTGTGGAGCAAATGGTTTGTGTGGCCTTGCGCTTTTTTGCTAGTGGAGCCTTCCTGTACTCAGTGGGGGATGCAGAACAGCTGAACAAGGCCACAATTTGCCGCACAATAAGGAGTGTGTGTCTGGCTATCAAAGCATTAGCAGATGTCTTCATCTCCTTCCCTGGCCACAGAAGACTCTGTGACATCAAAGAGGAGTTCTATAGGATTGCAGGTAAGAGGATCTACAAATTACAGGACAACTGTTAACACATAGTAGGATACTCATTACTTTGTGTGACAGGTTTCCCCAATGTCATTGGTGCAGTGGACTGCACACACAAGGATAAAAGCCCCCTCAGAGGCCGATTTTGTGAATAGGAAATCCTTTCACAGCATTAATGTTCAGGTGAACATAACTTTTTGATATTGTCCATTGACGAACACTCTGCATTGCCAGTGATGTGCATTGATTGGTGTAATATTCCTCATCTTATGATTTCAGATGGTCTGCAATGCTGACTGTGTGATCAGCAATGTTGTGGCAAAATGGCCTGGCTCAGTCCATGACTCCAGAATCTTTCGGGCCTCTGAAATCTATCAGTGCCTATCACAAGGTAAGCCACACAACCCCTATTTATAACCATCATGGCTGTGTCAAGAATATCACTGTGTTTATGAGGTAGTAATGATGAGATTTTGTGTTGACAGGTGAATTCTCTGGTGTGTTGCTGGGAGACAGGGGGTATGGCTGCCAGCCTTTTCTCCTGACACCTTTCACAGACCCCCAGGAAGCACAGCAGGCCTACAACCATGCCCATGCCAGGACCAGGGCCAGAGTTGAAATGACCTTTGGCCTCCTGAAGGCACGCTTTCACTGCCTTCACAAATTAAGGGTCAGCCCTGTTAGGGCATGTGATATTACTGTGGCTTGTGCTGTCCTCCACAATGTGGCCTGCCTGAGGAAGGAGAGGGCCCCCAGAGTGCCACCAGCCATGGACTGGGACAATCCGGCAATCTTCCCTGATGACGACAGTGGTCGGCTGCTGAGGGACCAATATGTGTTGAATTATTTTAGTTAGTATGTGTGCTTTCAATTTTGGTTAAATATGTCCTGCGGTGGCAGAGGAATTTGGGTTTTTTTGGGTTCGTTTTTTGACGAATTTGGCCTCTTATGATGTTTGTGCGGTATACTGTGTGTAATACAAGGCTGCAGGGAGGCTACTGCATCCATTCATTTGTCTGTTCAGTTGATGTGTATGGATTTGTCCTGCATTTATTTTAGTGTGCAGACATGCAGGGTGTGTTATATACAGACCTTTGAATGTGTATGTATCATTTTGTATAATATGCTTGGATTCTGTGCTTTTCCATCTTGTAGAGTCACTGTGACTTCAGTTTCGAAAGGAGCTGATGGTTTACCTGCTTTGTTTTGTCCTTATTCAATAAAGGAACATAATGTTACACATTGTGTTTTTATATTCATATGGAATGTGTATTTGTTTATATGACAGAGTACTAGGGCCACACTGAAGAAAAAGGATAAAGTCATAAATTTATGAGGCTGGTTCTTTCTGCAGAAAAGCTACATATTGTTTTTACAGTTTTGATACTTATGACAATGTGATACTTAATATTCTGGCACATCAGCATGTCTTTGTTTATGAAACCATACTGAAGTACAATTTCACGAAATGCCCCACATCTGTCATTTTAACAACTGTCCTCCTTTAAAACAACTGGTTACAATATTATGACTTGTGTTTTTTTCCCCTCTGTGGCCCTAATATTCTATCATTTTATATATAGCCTTATAGTCTATGGGAAACTGTAAATTATCTAATGATAGCAACATCATCTAAAAATCATTTTTTATCCAAAATCATTGAAATTAATGATCACAAACGTTTAAATAATAACAGTGGGTCTAGTTATATGTGATAATGTATAGTGAGCAGTGAAATAACTATTGGTTTCCATTTGTGGTGACTGCTGACTGACATTAGGGATGAGATTAAATAGATCCTGGAATTTAGCCTGGTCTGGAGCAGGCTAGCTCCACAGAATAAATCTCCATGGTAATTTATACCATAACATATCCTCCTGCCCCCTATCCATCTTTAGTGCAACCGGATTACGGATCAATTGAGCCAGGATCACCAAGATATCCTGGCTTAATCCCTTATCCTAGTTTTGTGCAACAGGCCCCAGGTCTGTCTGCATCGTTTATTTGTTTTGTTAGTTTATTCAAGTATAGTTTGTTTTTCGTCGTGTTCTAATAAATCATTATGTATTCACAACCCGCTGCGCCTTGGTCGAATCACTACTCCTCCTCTTCGTATGAAGAGAGAGAGGAACACCGTTACACTGGCCATGCTACTGTCTTTTTTTTTATATATTGAAAAGACACCATGTGGAGAGAAGGCCTACTGATTCAGATGGAAAGACTTGGTATTGGTGGGAGATTATATATCTGTGTTTTATCCTTCTTATTTAATCACATTTTAAATTAAAATAGGATCCATTTTATCTGATGCCTATGTAGTTGACAATGGTATTCCTCAAGGCAGTGCTGTCAGTCCTATTTTGTTCAATATTATGATTAATGATTTGTTTTCGAATGTAGATAGGGGTATTGGGGCTTCCCTATATGCTGATGATGGAGCTATATGGAAGAGGGGAAGGAATGTCTCTCGTGACCAAATCTATTCAACAAGATTTACTGGGGTTTAAAATTGTCAGAGACAAAGTCTTGCTGTATGTTCTTCTCAAAGAAGAAAGTTGCCGATAATATACAGTTGTTTCTGTACGGACAGCCTATGGGGAGGGTTTCTATGTACAAATTTTTGGGTCTATGCTTCAATGAGAGATATACATGGAAAGATCATGTCATAAATGTTGAAACCAGGTGTAAGAAGGTGGTGAATCTTATGGCTCGGTCTCTGGTTATGAATGGGGTGATGACAGACCATCGTTGATGGATATTTATAGAGCTCTGATCGGGACCACAATTGATTACGGGTGTATAGTTTATGGAACAGCGGCGAAGACTTGGCTTCAGAGGCTGGACAGAATCCAGTATATAGTTTTAAGGATATGTATTGGTGCATTTAAATCAACATCTGTATGTGCATTACTAGTGGAGGCAGGTGAGATGCCATTGGATATACAGAGTAAAAAACTGTCATTAGCTTATTGGGTTAGGCTGAAAGGCTGTGAGGTTGCGCATCTCACTGCTACTGTTCTAGATGACTGATGGGAATATACTAGTAGACAAGGCAGTGGGTTTGGTTGGACAGATGGAAAGCTTGCTCATGAGAGTGTTTTGAGGGAGTTGGAGGTTGGCCCTTCTGTGCTGATAGGGCATGTTCCTCTGTGGTTAATCCCAGATCCTGTTTATCTAACCTTGGTAGAGAATAAAATATTGGTCAGAAGTCAGTGATTTAAGGAAACTGGTTGACAATTACATTGGTAGAAGTTGTTATGCCTTTTTACTGCTTTTCACAGATGGATCCAAGGACCCAGATAGTACGCGCACAGGAGCAGGCATTTATGTTCTTGAATTTAATGTGCAGATATGTAGAATACTAACAGACGAACTGTCAGTATACTCCGTTGAACAGTTGGCGATAGTAATTGCCCTTCAGTGAGTGGAGGACGTTCAACCTGTCAGAATGATATATAATATGCTCAGATTCTCTGTCTATATTGAATAGTTTATCATCTGGCAAATCTAATAGGAGTGACCTACTATTGGAGGCATTAATGTTATTATGGAGAATTAAGATACTGGGTGAAGTAGTGAGATTCTGCTGGGTCCCAGCCCATTTGGGTGTGGAAGAGAATGAAATTGTAGACCACATAGCCAAAAGAGCTTTAAAATGAGTCATAATTTATATGAATGTTCCACTGGGTAAAGGTGAGGCCAAATGTAAGATCAGAGCCTTTTTGTGTGGCAGAAAAGATGGGACCCTGAGCCCAGGGGCCGGCATTTATATTCCCTCCAAAGAAAGATTGGTGGACCAAGATTCAAAGGTCAGATTAGGAAGGAAGAGGTGGTATTGGCTTGACGTGTCTAGGACATTATACATTGAACTCGTCTTTACATCTTGTTGGCAAGCATGTGACTGGTTTGTGTCTGGAGAGTATGGTCGATGAAACGATGGAGCATGTGTTGTTATATTGTTGCAAGTATGTTGAAGAGAGGGAAAGATTTAAGTGTAAGGTCATTGAGGTTGGACAGGGTTGGGGGGTTTGGAAGGGATTTGGGGCATGGTCTATTAGAAGTTAATAGGCTTTTTTTTATCTCTCTCAGAAGTGCTGAGTTAGGTTGGAGGATTTAGAAATGTGGAACTAATGTTGTAAACCACGATTGTCCATACACTCCAGCACAGTAGGTGGCGGCATGCACCTTTAACATTTGTTTGCTGACCGCCATTATATGATAGAAGAAGATTTAGACTCGGAAGTAGATAGCCAACGTTAGCTAGGTTTATTTTGCAGACATTTAAATTGGCTGATGTAGCTAGCTAGCTTTTAGAATAACATTTACATTAACTCGTTTTTAAACGACACTCAAAATGTCTAACTGTATCGCCCTTCAGACACAACTAACCTCGATCATGGAGGTTTTAGCCAAATCAGCGGTGGCAGAAATCGCCAAACTTATCGATGACAACTGTGCTGTATTACATTTCGAAATATCTCGGAAGCATAATGAAAATGAAATTCTGCGGAGAAAACTGCTCCTGATGGATAATGAACTGAAGATTGCGCGGATTCCACGACAAACTGGTGAGTACTGTACCAGTTAACGTTACTGTTATGTTAGCTAGTTAACGTTAGCTCCAAAGCGCTAAGTCGTACAGGCTAGGCCTCTATTGTTATTTGTAGATAAGGCTATTCTAATACCTAGCTAAGTATTTATGTGGTGGTGTTTATTCAAGGAAAACATTAGATAGAGAAATATAGATGTTATTGGGCCGATTTTTATTTTAAAATGTAGTTGTCAGGCTAACGTTACCTACCAGCTAGCTCAGGACACCACAGAGTAGACGCTAGATATGGCTCAGAAAACGTACCTCAATCCAGGGATGGAAGATGACGCTGTAATCCTAATTTTCCCATTATCAAAATGTTACATCGAAAATATTGAAATACTGCTATTTCTTTATTAAACTGCCTTTGTCGTCCCAATGTTAGTCTACCTAGGCTATAGCAGCCCATGGATTCCGTGAAAATACGACGCCTAGCGTTGAGGTGAGTAGTTACCTGAAGTGTTGTGGAATCCAATGGGTTGCTTTAGTCTAGCATGAGGACAAAAAGGTCAGTTTAAGTAAAAGCGATCAGTATTTGTTTTCTCAGTGTATCATTTTGGACAATTGGTAGTACAGCGCCATCTTCTATCCCTGGATTGAGGAACGTTGGTTAGAAAACTCGGGGCTCCCGAGTGGTGCAGCGGTCTAAGGCACTGCATCTCAGTGCTTGAGGCGTCACTACAGACACCCTGGTTTAAATCCATGCTGTATCACAACCGTCCGTGATTGGGAGTCCCATACGGCGGTGCACAATTTGTTCTTAACTGACTTGCCTAATTAATTAAAGGTTACACACACACACACACACACACACAACGTTTCCTGAACCATATCTCGCGCCGGCTCTGGACCATACTGGGAAGATGTACTTACAGCGACCATAAATAAGGTCGGAATCTTATGGTTGCCTACCTGTCAAAAAAATACTACTGGAGAGTCCTGGGAGTGTCCTTTATGTCTGTAATAATTTGCTGTTTCAGAGAAATACATGGAGAGCTGTGCTTCAGACTGGAGACCCAGTCAACGAGGAGATGAGGATGTGTTTGGGTCAGCTTTGGGAGAAGTCAAGGTCTGTGCTCCATAGACTGATTCTTGTGCAGTTGAATCAGAGATTGGTAGTATCGTATTCCTTTCGGCTCCGAGTAGACCGAAGGGCCTTGACGGTGCATGTCTGTTGAGGCCCTTTGACAACTAGGAGCCGAAAGGGATACAACGTCTCTAGAAAAACCATAACCCAATTAAATCTTACAGACTTGAAACCTGACAAATTGACAATGCATACTGTTTAATAGTTTCGTACTTCTAGTTTGCAGAGATAGAAACCCCTTTCATTAAGGTAGAGAGACAGGATGATGGATCATGGAGACGGGAGCAACACAGAGAACCAAATGGACAGGGTAACTGAATTCATTGGGCCATTGGACATGGTAACTGCATTCTTCGGGCAGGGCAACTGCATTCATTGGGTTCATTGGACAGGCCTACTTCTGTTCAAAACACGGGCTCTGTCCCAAATGGTACCCTATTCCCTATATAGTGCACTACTTTTGAACAGGGGCCCATAAAGCTTGGGTTAAATGGAGTGCACTATGTAGGGGATAGGGTGGGTTTGGGCTACTTTGTTTCCAAACAGTGTTCTACTGGCCATGGTGTTGAACCTTCATTTGATAACATTTGCTTTGCAATTATATATTTTTTGGGACATATAAGAAGGACATGCAATTCTTGACATACTGTAAGTAACTACAAATATATCCTTTCTTTTGCTTTGCAATTATAACGATTGTCTTTGCACCTTCTATCTAGGAAACACCACATACGGCAATAATGCCATTCAGAAGCTTCCCATTGGGAATCATCAGGACTTGGAAGAAGAAGAGAATCAGGACCCACTAATCCTCCTGGAGGAGCAGCTGGCAGAAGGTCAAGAGAAGCTTAGTGAGCTGTGCCAGTCTCAGTCTGGGCACTGTGGCGAGGAGGAGACCAGTGTTCTAGAGTTTGTAATAAAGACTGAGAAGGAGGAAGAACATTCTGGATTCAGTCAGGCGGGATGTCAGAGGAGCACAGTAAAGCAGCAGAACCCCTTGAGCTCTGAGTTTGTAATGGATGAAAGAGACAGTCAACTGTGGTCGTCTATAGTTCAAGGGAACGATGACATAGTCATAGAGACTGACTTTCCTGATTTCTCTTATGTAGCCGAGCAGTATTCAGAGAGTTTTCCAGATCGCTCCGTGGCTCAGCCCCAGCCACAGCCCATCTCTAGCCCAGTGGAAGGCCCTAGTAAATCAGCCAGCTCACCTTTACAGAGACCGTGCAATGGATCAATGTACAACAAAGTCTTTCAGAAAGAGAAAGTGAGTGCATCTCAGTCTGTGTCTAGTTCTTTTCAGTGCCGACCGCAGATCAACCATTCACAGCAGCAGACCAGGCAGAGAGATCAGGTGTTCTCCCAGAGGAATAATCCCATCCCACCATCCAGGCCTCAAGACACTGGACACACAGCAGAGCGAAGCTTTGGACTGGGTGACACTGGCAGACCAACTGCCTCCCATTTAGGGATTCGATTGAACAATAACACTTTTACACCAGGTGGCCTCAGAAGCTTCACTATGCCTCATTATAATTCAAAGAATCACTGGGGTACAGCCATAACAGAGAAGGTTTTCAGTTGCTCGCAGTGCGGCAAGAGTTTTAGTCGCCTGTCCTATCTCAAGATACATCAGCGAAGTCACACGGGAGAGAGGCCGTTTCGGTGCACCGTCTGCGGGAAGAGTTTTCACTGCTCCTCGCACCTGACTATACACCACCGCATTCACACGGGAGAGAGACCCTATAGCTGTGCCACGTGTGGGAAGAGGTTTACCCAGCAGAGCAGTCTCAAGACACACCAGAGTGTCCACAGTGGAGAGAGACCGTATGGTTGCTCTCAGTGTGGCAAGACTTTCACTCTTCTGCACCATCTGAAGAGGCACAGGATTATTCATGCTGGGTATAGCTGAGTGGGTCTTATTATTATTATTAAACCTCTATCCAGGAAGTCCGTAAATATGGTCCTCAAAGCTGAGTTTAAGATGAAGTTATTTGTTTTACTTTAAAAATTAAAATAGTTCAAGAAAAATTAGAACTTTGATGTTTTATGCTAATTTCAACACTACAGAAACATTTCATGAAATAAAATACACAGTGAATAGTTTTGCATCAGGCCTTTTAATAAACTGTATGAAAATCGGTACTCTCCATAATCAAGTATTCTGGCTAAATGTTTTGTTATTACCTATTCATGTCATATAACAGTGGGTTTGTCCCAAATAGCACCATCTTCTCTATATAGTGCTCTACTTTCGACTACGGCCCATAGACGCACACAGTATGCTGTGGAACCAATTAATAATCAGGGAAACCTTTGTAGAGTCTTGACTGCTGTATTGGATTGTAAATTGTGTAAATCTCTACACACCAGAGGGCAGTGGTACTCAACTTTCAGAACAGAGCAAACTAATAGTCACCCTAGTGCAGTTTTGCTACAGGAACTAACCCCCATTTGAAGTTCTCCTTTACTGTAATGGCGAACCACTCATTTCAGCAGAGCGGGGTCAAAGAGAATATAGAGAACCTCTCCACAGAGTTGTCCTATTACAGAAATAGTGGTGCTATGATGCGTTTCCAATAAGTAAGGGCTTTGCAGATATATACTGAACAAAAATATAAACGCAACATGCAACAATTTCAAAGATTGTACTGAGTTACAGTTCATAGAAGGAAATCAGTCAATTGAAATAAATTCATTGGTGCTCTAATCTATGGATTTCACATCACTTGGCAGGGGCGCAGCCATGGGTGGGCCTGGGAAGACATAGACCCACCCACTTGGGAGCCAGGACCACCCACTGGGGAGCTAGGCCCAGCCAATCAGAATGAGTTTTCCCCCAGAAACTGGCTTTATTATAGACAGAAATACTCCTCAGACGATCCCGCAAGTGAAGAAGCAGGGTGCGGAGGTCCTGGGCTGACGTGGTTACACGTTGTCTGTGGTTGGGAGGCCAGGTTGGATGTACTGCCAAATTCTCTAAAATGACGTTGGAGGTGGCTTGTGATAGATAAATTAACATTAAATTCTCTGGCAACAGCTTTTATTTTTTGTTCAGTATACATTTGAAAAGTTACAGTATGATCTGAAGCTGCTGTTTTAAGCATAGCAGAGTAACTTTGCAACAGTTAACTTCATGACTAGCCTGGGTACCAGTCTGTTTAGCTAATGTTCCACTCCTTGTCATATGCCATGGAGTATAAGGAGTGGAATGTTAGCCAAACAGACTGGTACCCAGGCTACGACATGGGTCAATGTTGATGTGGCTATGTGTGTGTGCATAGTTTCACATCTCTGGGGCGGAACCTTTAGTACACAGCAGATGCAGTATAAATGCCCTTTACAGAGCAAACAATGGCCTGAGCATTCTTCCCCATTTACAAACACTGACGTCACTTCCTGATTACTGTTCCTGCTCCCACCGGAGTAAAGTGAAGATGCCTCTGGACGCTGATCCAGTTTAGCATTTTCCCCACCAATGGTTAAGGTTAGGATTGGGGAAGGGGAAGCTGATCTTTGAGCTGTACCTAGGGGAAACTTTACCCCAGAGTGCTTCAACTACAGTTTCTAGTCTTGCCAAGGAACAGCTCGAAGCCTGGTAAAGGACCAGCAGCTCCAAGCCTGGTAAAGGACCTGCAGCTCCAAGCCTGGTAAAAGACCAGCAGCTCCAAGCCTGGTAAAGGACCAAATCCTATAGTTGATTCTGACTATTTGGGAAGGTTGCAGAAACGTTTGTCACTTGCGTTGATATGAAATAGGAAATGGATGTTTCCTTATTGGGGTCAGTAATTGATCTAAAAGTGTCATACAGTTAATACCTCTATTCTGGCCATCACCCCCCAGATTTAGTCTGTGTTCCCCTGCTCTGACGTTGTTGACTCATGCCAGATCTTACAACAGGTATTTTACGTATCAGATAACTACATCGTGTTATAACAATCTGGTGGCTGACTGCACTGTCTGATGTGGCACGCAACCATTGGTTGATGCATGCAATGTCTGAGCAGGGAAATGCGACCTTTGTGTTATTCTACAATTAAGGTGATGCTAGTTTTAAAAAGCAACCAGGTTTGGTTGAACTTGATTTAGATATTGACAACACAATTCTCAAGCGCAGTCATACTTTACACATTAGGCATAAAACAAAAATAGTTAATTATGATAGGAGGATCTGGGACACATCCCAAATGGCACCCGATTCCCTATATAGTGAACATGTTAAAAGCAGTGCACTATATAGGGAATAGGGTGCCATTTGGGACATACCCCTGCTCTTAAAGGGACGGGGAGGACTGCTTGTAAAACGTAGAACCTACTCATGACCTTGTATGGGTATATATAAGAAAACATTGCGCTGACGTCATGGAAATTGCTGGCTGGAGGTGCTACATGGCATTAAAATATGTTGGGTGAGAAAGTGGTAAAGAGCTTCCTGGATTGACGGTTGTGGTGAGACAACACAGTAATTCTACAGAGACATAGAAAACAAGTGACACTTGAACACCACAGTCTATCAAGTTGACTCTGTTTATTGTGACAGTAAGACTTGAGTGTAGCACCAACAAAATACCCTATATTCACCTTTCAATCCCCATCGATATACACATTCATGAGCATTCTTATAAGGCAAAGCTAAAACTACCCGCTGTTTGGAAGGTAAAATAATCTAGTTTAACCCCTTTTAAGACGTTGACGAAAAAGCATACATTACACGATAAAAAAGTGCTTCTATAAATAAGTATTAAAAATATACAGAGAACATAACTGTTAGTATACCAACACACTTCTACTTTACAGCACATTACAGTCACTGCTCTAAATTCAAACATGTCATTGGTAGCACTGGTGCTCCCAACTTTAAAACGTTAGAAGCACAATTTTTTTTTTTAAAGAACATATAGCCTATATTAATTCTATTTACTTCTGAAGCACATGTTGTGCCCTAGAAACGAATATGTTATGCTGTAAATACATTGGTTTATTATAAAAAGCTAAAATGTTGATACAAATACCGGTCATGTGGGGAATATAAGGTTTCTACATTATGTAAAAGCACTATTTTCTTATTGAGATGCATTACATTGAAAATGGTACAGTGTCTCTTTAAGAGCGTCAAGTTTGTGATGACTACATGCAAGAGATCTGACATTCATGGTTTTGACTAGAAAGGGGTACGGCCATTACCGGAAGTGACTTTTTCATAGCAGGTTAGTAGAACTTATGCAGCAAGTTAGGATAACTAACGTGGTTGATTACGATACTTAGGTTAAGGGTATAAAATGGCTAGGGTTAGCTCAAATGCTCTCTTAACCTGCTACGTAAAGTCACTCTAGTCACAACCGTCATTCACTCATTGCTATGATCAGAGTTTCTAAACTCAGAGAGGCACAACATTGTGATACTTCCATGAACGCTTCGCAAAACCGACTCAACAAACCAGACTGGGGTTTGTGAAATCAATGAGAAGTGGAAAATTCTTCCTTAGTTGTTAATTTTCTCGATTTTCAATCTAGATTCGAGCCAATGTTTTAAGTAGCTGAACATGTCATAACCTTGTTCAAGAGACAAACTGACACGTTTTCATTTATATCGAAGGAGTGCCATTGATTTTGCCGGAATGCAAATGCGCAGTTCAGTGCGACACGACAGTTCGACCCAATGACGTGTTTCTGCACATGAGTTTAGCCAACTAACTTTGCCAGGACATCGCATAACTACATGCGTGATCTGGGATTTCTATTGGAGAAGCAGTTTCTAGGCATCTTCATACTAAACCATCTTTACTAGAATCACCGATCTCCTGAAGAAGCTATCCCTTTTCCTTTCTTTCTGTGCTCCAAAATTAAAACTGCAGTCGCACAGCTAAATATTTTGTTGCATATGCGACCAAATTGGTCGCACTTTAGAGCCCACTATATTATGGGAACACCCTTACGTTTTGGTAATTTACTTCACCTATATCATCTAATTTTAAAATCTACATATTAGTCACACTTGTTAGGGAAGGTACAACGTGCAAGTATTTCTGAACTGAACAAAAATAAATATAAAGTTAATTTAATGTATTATTGTCAGTCCGGGTCAATTCACCTCAATACAGCTCTATATTTATAAACGTGCAGGGCTCATAAATAATAGTACTTTACTCCGAATTGTCATTTTTTCATAACAAACATTAAACAATGATTCACGTTGTCAACAAACAGCTACCTTGAAGAATGTTAAAGTACAGAAAAAGAACAGCTTGGCTTGGCCAGACGCCCCCACCCCCTACAGACACACACACACACACGGTGTAACCAGGGTCAGTCAGAGTTATCAGGCGTCGTTATTGTTGTGCTCTATGTAGGTCACCATGTTGGACACCAGTCTCTCTAGCTGCGTTGCCCTCAGCTGGCCTGTCTCCAGGACCTCCTTGTGGTTGGCCTTCTCCTGGCTGTCGTAGTCCATCACAGCCTGGTTGGTGATCAGGGACAGGGCGAACACACGCATCCCACAGTGACGCGCTACAATCACCTCGTGCACCGTACTCATGCCTAGAATAACGAGAAAGGGGAGAACAAAAGCAATGCACTAACTGACAATGTAATTCAAAAGTTGCATTCTTCATAATTCTGCATGAAATGCTGCAAGAGCAAACTACAAGAACAACGGAGTGCTTGCAAAAGTATTGTTATGGCAGTGGAAGAAGTTTAGAAGTTTAAATTGTTGCTAGAGTAGAAGATGATTGTAGTAGTGCTGAGGTGTTGTGATAGCTGCTCCAGGACTCACCCACAGCGTCAGCCCCCAGTCTGTTCATCATACGACACTCAGCGATGGTTTCGAATGAGGGCCCGCCCAGGACGCAGTAAACTCCCTCTCTCAGGAAGTCACCAAAGCCAAGCTCCGCCCCCACACCTTGTGCCAGCTGCAGAAGTTCCCTGTCGTACGCATCAGACATGGAGGGGAACCGAACCCCGAACCTAGGAGGAGGAGAAGGTGGTAACTTAACCAAACCCGTTTTCAGTCCCTGATAAACCAGTCGTGGAAAAAGGATGCACGCCCCAAAAACATTGCCTAGTAATTACATTTGCTTAATTCAAGTAAAACAGGTATTTTTGGGGCGTCAGCACCCTTTTTAATTTGCATTCTGTAATCACTCTATTGTACATCCCTAACCGTTCCCTATATACATAACCACACACCTCTCATCATTGGGTCCTGCCAGTGGGTTGTTCCCAGCGAACCCAGGCATGTTGATGTGGTCTTTGATGATCATGATGTCCCCAACCTTGTAGTCCTGATTGAGGCCTCCAGCTGCATTGGTCAGGATGACAGTCTCCACACCCAGCAGCTTGAAAATCCGCATGGGCATTGTGACCTGCAATATTTGGCAATTTAAATTGTAATTGTTTATTCCGTTTTTTTAAATTATTTTTTTACACATGAAGATTAGCTGACGCCGTGGCATCAGCTAATCATCAAAGACCACCTCTCTTACTTTCTTTTGTTTGCTGAAGTGCAAAGGCCTACCTGAACTCTTGTCTTCGCATCGTATTTCACAGCCAGCTATACTGTGAAATACGATGCGAAGACAAGAGTTCAGGTAGGCCTCTGCACTTCAGCAAACAAAAGAAAGTAAGAGAGGTGCTCAAAAAGAATGACAGGAATCCAATACTAGGGCTTAGATAACACACAAAAACACTCAAAAAACAGGCAGTGATACATACAGTGCCTTCAGAAAGTATTCAGACACCTTGACTTATTCAACATTTTGTTGTGATACAGCCTGAATTAAAATGGGTGGGGGAAAAAAAGTCCCACCCATCTACACACAATACCCCATAATGACAAAGTGAAGACATATTTTTGATTTTTTTTTGCAAATTTGTCAAATGAAATACAGAAATATTTTATTTACATAAGTATTCACACCTTTGGCAGTGAATAGTTTGGCAGTGGCCAGGCACGACTCCAACACCTTCATTAAGTTTGCAGACGACACAACAGTGTTAGGCCTGATCACCGACAACGATCAGACAGCCTATAGGGAGGAGGTCAGAGAGCTGGCAGTGTGGTGCCAGAACAACAACCTCTCCCTCAACATGATCAAGACATGGGAGATGATTATGGACTACAGAAAAAGGAGGACCGAATACGCTCCCTTTCTCATCGACGGGACTGTAGTGGAGCAGGTTGAGAGCTTCAAGCGGTACCGGAGTGCCAAGTCTATGTCCGAAAGGCTTCTTAACAGCTTCTACCTCCAAGCCAGAAGACTCCTGAACAGCTTATTAAAATGCTACCTGGACAATTTCATTGACCCCACCCCCCCATTTTTACACTGCTACTACTCTCTGTTTAATATCTATGCATAGTCACTTTACCTCTACGTACATGTACATATTACCTCAATTACCTCGACTAACCTATGCCCCCGCACATTGACTCTGTACCAGTACCCCCTGCATATAGCCTCACTACTGTTTATTGTTGCTCCTTAATCGTTATTTTTCTTTTTTTTCCTTATTTTATTTATTTTTCTTATTTCTTTTTTACTTCAGTTTATTTTAGTAAATTCTTTAAAACTTTTTTATTAAAACTGCCATGTTGGTTAAGGACTTGTAAGTAAGCATTTTACTGTAAGGTCTACACCTGTTGTATTCGGTGCATGTAACAAATAAAATGTGATTTGATTACAGCAGTGAGTCTTTCTGGGTAAATCTCTAAGAGCTTTGCACACCTGGATTGTACAACATTTGCAAGCCGATTTAAGTCAAAACTGTAACTAGGCCACTTCAATGTCATCTTGGTAAGTAACTACAGTGTATAGGTAGTCTCTCTCTCTCTCTCTCTCTCTCTCTCTCTCTCTCTCTCTCTCTCTCTCTCTCTCTCTCTCTCTCTCTCTCTCTCTCTCTCTCTCTCTCTCTCTCTCTCTCTCTCTCTCTCTCTCTCTCTCTCTCTCTCTCTCTCTCTCTCTCTCTCTCTCTCTCTCTCTCTCTCTCTCTCTCTCTCTGTATATATATAAACATCAACAAACCTTATGGATGGGGTATCCCTCATAGAGATGGAATCTTCCCTGCATACAAACACATGCTTTCCCTTTCAGCATGCCAAACACCAACCTGCCAGCGTGACCATGCACTGGAACACACAAAAACCAGTTAGATCAGTACACACACACTGTGTATTAGAGATAAGTACACATGCATAACACGCATACAACACTACACACCTGTGCTCTGGGGAAAGTTAGGAATGTCGCTGTATTTAAATGCAATCTGATCTTTTAGCATTTCTGCCAAGCCTCCCAAGCCTGAGCCACAAACTATCCCCACCAGGGGGCGCATCTCTGTCCGGGACAGGAGCCATTCAGCTGTAGCGCTGCACTCCTCAAAGCTGCACCTGAGAGACAGAGAGAGACAGAGAGAGACAGAGACAGAGAGAGAGAGAGAGAGAGAGAGAGAGAGACAGAGCGAGACAGAGACATAGAGAGAGACAGAGAGAGAGAGACATAGAGAGAGAGAGAGAGACAGAGAGAGACAGAGACATAGAGAGAGAGAGACAGAGAGACAGAGCGAGACAGAGACATAGAGACAGAGAGAGAGAGAGACATAGAGAGAGAGAGAGAGAGAGAGACAGAGAGAGACAGAGACATAGAGAGACAGAGACATAGAGAGAGAGACAGAGAGACAGAGCGAGACAGAGACATAGAGAGACAGAGAGAGATAGAGAGAGAGAGAGAGACAGAGAGAGACAGAGAGAGACAGAGACAGAGAGAGACAGAGAGAGACAGAGACAGAGAGAGAGACAGAGAGAGAGAGACAGAGACAGAGAGATCATTAACATGGTGTATATAGACATAATATGACATTTGAAATGTTTATTATTTTGGAACTTTGTATTTATTTATTTATTTTTTCACTTGCTTTGGCAATGTTAACATATGTTTTCCATGCCAATAAATCCCCTTAAATTGAAATGAAAATAGAAATGTAATTGACAGAGGGAGAGAGGTGTGGGAAAACAGCCTCATAGTAAGAAAACAGCGAGATGGGCATGACCATCTGTGTTCATAGCTCAAATGGCACCCTATGCCTTACATAGTGGACTACTTTTGACCGGAGTCCTATGAGCCCTGGTCAAAAGTAGTGCATTATAAAGGGAATAGGGTGCCATTTGGGTCACACACTGAGTGTGAGTTAAAGCGGTGGAGCGAGAAGGGAATTGGGAAACACAGCTGTGTCCGAAGCAGCCTTTTGTTATGTAATATAACATTACAACAAGATTACCACTGAGAACATTTACCAAGGACTTCCCACACGCGTACGCTCTCGCCTATTGTAAATAATCTTCATCTGATTCTGGTTTAACAGTAAAAGGGTACTACCAGCATCCACAATGTTAACACACCCCATGGCATGTGTAGGTCTAGTAACAGATTCCTTTCACGGGGCTGGGCTACGTGACGAACCAAGCGCGCAAAGTTACGGCCACATTTTCCATGTTGAGGAATTTCCGCTGCCCAGTAAAAGTCTTCAATGGAGCCTAATCCAATTATGCATTAGCCTTCTGGCAGGATATAATTGTAGCCTTTAGAATTGAAGACACAGTAAAACCCTTCACATACCACTCTAGACAGATGTTCTTTTAACCATTAGTTTAGCGCCTGTCACCGGGTAAAACTGCTCTTCCAAGAAAAACTGTTGACAAATTAACCTAGGACTGGACCAAAAATAATAATAAAGTATAGCAGGCTACAGAAGCGCAAAAGACCACGGCTTTCCGTTAAGTACGCACATTCATCTATATTAGTCCACACTCACTCATAACATGAAACAATTCCGTACAGCACCATATAAGGTTCACAATTAATATTACTGATTCTTCTGATATCTGAATCCGCAGCTGTAATGAACAGTGGACATTGTAGGAAAACACGTACCCCACTGTAGATTCTGGATACATGATGATGCTCCTGCAAGTTGACAAAAATTACTTTTCAAATAAATTATGGACCGACTGACTGACCTGACAAGTTTGGATAGCCTCAATGAGACTAAATGTGTGAAACGTTTGTAAAGAGATAAATAGGCCTATTTAAATAATAGCCAACTCAACTCAGTACTGACGCTTCTAAAAGTTCCGGGAGTTTACTTTGAGGGTATATAAACCTCCTTCCCCTCCACACGAGCCACATCCCGGTGTGACGTACGGTGACAGCTCGCGCTCCTATTGGACTGTCACGCGGGCGTTGTTCGGATGATGATGCCGCAATTCCTGTTCTCTTGGTGATTTCAAGACAACTCGGAAACTCGAGCTGCCTATTGGTTCAATCACTTTACAAGTGGGAAACTCGGAGCTTATGCCGTGTTCAATAC